>NW_014579436.1:12011-19906 GCF_000485595.1 Priapulus caudatus
CTGAGACAAGGTTTTCACTGATAAGTGACCAAAAAAATCACGTTAGAGTTATTTACGATTATTAGCTCAGTTTTTTTTGTATTTTTTGCTCCAAAATCTAGGGCCCTACACACTCCTGGTAATATCGTTATAGCTGCTGCCGTCACGGCGCACGCACGCCTGGGGATGGAAAGTGAGAGTAACTGTTTACGTGTGTACTGCACACCTGTGATTAATGCATCAAGGTCTGATATCTAACACGGTAATATCATTAGCTGCTGCCGTCACGGCGCGTCACTGGATGGAGCATGAGAGTAACTGTTTACCTGTGTACTGCACACCTGTGATTAATGCCGTAGAATGTGATCTTACGCGGGCACGCCATTAGCTGCCCGCTGCAGCGACCACGCCCCGCCGTGGAGAGTGAGAGTAACTCATCACCGCATCCCCTAATTAACGTGTCAGAGTCTGCTCCCGTGTCAAGGCTAATGCTGGGCGAGCCTGAGCATCGAAACCACACCAACCACAACCTTGGTCCCCCCCCCCCGTCACCCGGGCGTGCGGTCTGACGGGGTGCTTACCATGTACCATGTACTCTCATGGGTTGCCATGTACTCTCGTGCAGAACGCACCGATAATTACGCACATACATCATGATTATACTTTCACTTCCCTCGCTCACGTACACGCACACCTACCATCAGGCGACCTAACTATGGCCTCGCAATGACGCTGCCCCGCCCAGGCCCCGTGTGTGAGCACAGAGACTCCCTGTTTCACCTCTCACTGATTGCTCGGCTTGACTGCCATTATGTGGGGAAGGCAGGTTAGTGTATCAACCTGTGCAGCCCTCCCTCAGCTCCTGTGTTTATGTGGTGGAGGCAGGTTAGTGTATATACAATCTCTCTACCACAGCCCTCCCTCAGCTCCTGTGTTTATGTGGTGAAGGCAGGCTTGTTAGTGGTTGCTGATCTGTGGCTTGCGGTGTGGCGTTGCAGGATCAGTGACAGCTGCTGTGAAGGTGAGAGAGACAACGTTGACACGGACTAGTAGGACGATGTCACCGGCTGCTGCTGCGTACAAGGCCTCGCTAGCTAACCGTTTTCCTGTCCACAGGGTTACGGAAGCACCAGCCAAAGATAGAGGTAAGCATACCTGTCTCAGTGGGTTAGATGTGATGTGTGCGTGCGCGCGTGTCTTTACGTGTGTACGTACGTGTGTGTATGTGTGTGTGTGTGTGCGTGTGCGCACGCGTGGGTGTATGCGCGTATCTCTGCGTCTGTACATACCTGTGTCCATGTGTATATGGGTGTGTGTATTCGTGTGTGTGGGCACATGTGCGTGCGTGCGTGCGTGCGTGCGCGTGTGTACGTGCGTGCGCTTGTGTACGTGCATGAATTTCGTCTATAACTCGCACGCAATTTCACCGATGGTTTCATATTCGATTCTTCACTTACATCATTCTCTACTTTCCCCATATACTAACACTAGACTATATAAACTAACTACTCACTCACCGTACTGTCACTTACACTCGCATTGTTTCGTCGCGGTGCCACTAGATGTCAGCACCCCCGCCGCGCGCACTAACAGCACGATGAAGCACGAACGCTCGCGCACTAGCGTCGGCATGGTGACGGCTGCTGGCGTCAGAGCGAGGCTGCGCCGCACCGACACCGCCTCCTCCCTACCCAGCACACGCACGCAGCAGCAGCAGCAGCGGCGGCGGCAGCCCGTAGTCGGGCGCCGACAGAAGAAAGGTAAGGAGAAACACACCCACCCGCACGATCATGGTCGCCCATCTATGTCAGATTGTATATCGTAGGGAGAGGTGGGGGTCAGAGGGAGAGGTGGAGAAGGGTGGATGGCCGTAGGGAGCGGTGGGGGTTGGAGGGAGGGATGGAGAAGGGTGGATGGACGTAGGGAGGGGTGGGGGTTGGAGGGAGAGGTGGAGAAGGGTGGATGGACGTAGGGAGGGGTGGGGGTTGGAGGGAGGGATGGAGAAGGGTGGATGGTTGTAGGGAGGGGTGGAGGTTGGAGGGAGAGGTGGACAGGGACGGGGGATAAACAAACAAGGAAGCACGAGCATGGCAATGAATTGCATGGCAACTATTGATGTGTGTGCGAAGCACCGGCACTGATACGTGTTGTTTGTGAGATGTCAGGGTAGGGTAGTAGAGGTCGGGTATGTGACTATGTGTATGTATCTAGTTAATATCTCTGTATGTACGGTGTATACTACTAATCTCTCTATCATATGTTACGCCTCACGATATTGTAAGTGAATCTGGAGAGGAACTAGCGGTGCGTTTATCACCATAACAACGTGGCGCAGCGCATGCGCGCAACGGTGGTTGCCACGGCGACGCAGCACGCAGTTGTCATGGCGACGCCGGCGTCTGCTCGTGACCCGCATTCGGGCTTCACTCTCTCGCTGACTGCGCGCCGCCTGCTCCCCCGGAGTACATACACGCGTGTGAAGTAGTCACTCACTGCTACTACCGCTGCATTCCACACGTCTTACAGGGAAATGTACTTCAGTTCAGGCAAGCTCGTGAGAGCGTTCCTTGTTTGCTCTGTCGGTGAATATTCGCAACTCTGCTGCCTTTCGTGTACGTGCTGCCTGCGCATGCGCGCGAGTTACGGGAGGAGTCGGAAGAGGAGAAACAGCAGCTTTGCCAGCGGGAGCGGGGAAGGAGGGGGAGGAGCGGGGGAGGAGGAGGGGTGGAGGAGGAGCGTAGGAGGAGGAGCGGGGAGGAGGGATGGAGGAAGGGAGGAAGGAGGGGCGAGGAGGAGGGGTGAGGAGGAGCGTAAGGAGGAGGAGCGGGCGGAAAAGGAAAGAAGGGTGGAGGAGGATACGGGGAAGGAGGGGAAGGAGGAAGGGAGGAGGAGGGGTGGAGGAGGCGAGCGGGAAGAGGGAGGAGGAGGAGCGGGGGGAGGAGGGAGGAGGAAGAGCGGGGGAGAAGGGTGGAGATGAGGCGGGAAAAAAAAAAGGGGAGGGGGTAAGGAGGAAGAAGTAGGGCTGGGATATAGCAAACGATAAGGTAAACGGTGGTTATTTTTACACTATTTCTTGGCAACGGTTGGATATGCGGCACAGAACGCGAGTGGTAGGTGAGTAAGGTATATAATAACCACACACACAGTAAAGAGAAGCAGCGAGCACGTGGTCTGTCCGAGCTGTACTCCACTGTTACACAAGACGACTGAGCTGAAGATTAGGCAGCCTGATCACACTAACAACAGTAACAAAAAACAATATAACAGTATATAAGTAATAAGTACAACAATATAACAGTATATATCAACAGTACAAGCAATAACAGGTAAATCAATGGGAACGTGGCTTAGGTGTATAGAGAGGAGATAGCTAGAATCAGCACAGAGCGGCTGGTGCTTATAAAACTGCTGCTACTGCTGCTAGCTACTACTGCTAGCTGCTACTGCTGCTGCTGTTACATAAGACTAGCTGCTAAAGTTGCTACTAGTACTAGCTAAAAAAAACTAAGCTACTAGCTGCTAAAAACTAATGCTTGAGCTGCTAGGTTGCTATTGGCTCGCTAGCTACTACTAAAGACTGCTAGACACTAAAAAAGGCTACTAAGACTAGGCTAGCTGAAAGACTGCTAGCTAAAGCTAGCATACATACTAAAGGCAGATTAGATAAAAAGTACTACAAAAGGACTACTGCTAACTGCTGACTGCTACTGCTGACATACTAACTAGCTAGCTAAAGCTGTTGGAGCTAAAGTTGCTTGGCTGTCTACTAACAATCGAGCTAGGCTGGCTGCTAAACTGCTAGCTAGAACTAAACAGCTGCTGCAACAGCTGAAGCAATATAGATAAGAAGAGTCAGCTGACTAGGCGTAAAAACTAAAGCTAACTAACTGCTGGAATATTATATTATTCTGTGCTTCTAAGCATGCTGTTGCTAAAAAGCTAAAGCTGCTAAAAGACTAGTTGCTGAAGCAATACTAAAAAAAGACTGCTGACTAAAAGCACTAACTAGCTGCTAAGATGTAATAAACTAAAAAAAGCTGGCTGCTAGCTACTGTCTGCTAAGCTGCTGCTAAAAAACTAAAAGCTAACTGCTAACTAAAGAGAGAGCATGCTACCATAGCTAAGCTAACTGCTGCTACTGCTGCTGACATAGCTATGCTGCTGCTTAGCTGCTACTATACTGGGCATGCTAAAGCTTAAGTACATAGCTTTAACTGACTAATGCTAGGACTGCTGCCTACACTGCTGCTACTGTTGCTGGCTACTGCTGTGGCTGGCTTGCTGCTAGCTACATACTGCTGCTGCTACATATGTAGACTCTGCCTGGCTGCTGCTACTACTGCTGCTTGCTGCTGCTGCTGCTGCTGGCTAAAATGCTGCTGCTGGTGGCTGCTAGCTGCTGCTACTCTGGCTGCTGAATGCTGCTGCTGCTACTGGCTTGACTGTTGACTGCTACTGCTGCTGGCTGGGCTGCTAGCTACTGCTGCTGGCTGGCCTACTACTGCTGCTGCTGCGACTACTACTGCTGCTGCTGCTGCTGCTACTGCTGCTGCTGGCTACTGCTGCTGCTGCTGCGGCTGGCGGGCGTAAGTTCCATCACTGTCACAATTCACGTAGAACACTTTAAGTAACAATATTGACATCTTCTCTCTCTCTCTTCTCTCTCTCGTCTCTCTCTCTCTCTCTCTCCGCTGGTCTGTCTGTCTCTCATCTTATCTCTCTCGTCTCTCTCTCTCTCTCTGCGTCTCTCTCTCTCGTCTCTCTCTCTCTCTCTCTTCTGCTGCTCTCTCATCATCTCATCTCTCATCTCTCTCTCTCTCTCTCCATCATCTCTCATCCTCTCTCTCTACCCTCCAGTCGTCTCACTCCAGTGGAGGGTCTCTCACTGTCTCGCATCGGTCGCGGGCGCTCGGGGTCGGTGTCTCTCTACTTTCGCCGCCGTAGGGGCGAGGCGGTGGGGGGCCCAGGTGTATTAGGGGCTGACGGGCTCTCTCTCTCGGATGTCGGATTCCTCTCTGCGCTGCTACTCACCCGCGCGTGGGGACGCTGTCTCTCTCCGTCCCTCTACCTTTTGCGTCGCTATATTTCGTCAACTGTGAGATTAGATCTAGGAAATCGCCATTACACGCAGGATTGTCGAAGCTTTACGGCCTCCAGCGATCCTTGAGGTCTGCCCTCGTAATGTGGCGTGCGTGCCGTGGCGTGCGTGTGTGCCGTGTGTGGCGTGTGTGCGTGGCTGTGTGTGTGCGTGCGTGCGTGGCGTGCGTGTGCGCGGCACGCAAGCCAGTGGTACTGCTGGCTGCTGGCTTACTACTACTACTGCTGCTGCTGTTGCTAGTTGGCCTAGCTACTATGCTGCTGATGCTGGCCTTACTGCTGCTGCTGGCTGGCTGCCGTTGCTAGTTTTTTTTTTTTTTTTTTTTTTTTTTTTTCTACTAGCTGCTGTGGCTAGACTGACTGCTGCTAACTAGCTACTGCTACTGCATGCTACTGCTGCTGCTGCTGCTACTGCTACTGCTGCTTGCTGTTGGCTACTGCTGCTTGCTACTGGCTGCTACTGCTAGCTGCTACTAGCTGGGTGCTAGCTGCTGCTGGCTACTGCTGCTACTGGTGTTGCTACTGCTGCTAGCTACTGCTGCTACGCTGCTGTGCTGGCTGCTACTGCTACTGCTTCTGTAAGACGCGACTCGTCCTTTTCTGAAGCGATGTTTTTCTTGGCGTAATTGGAGCCACATGGGAGATGAGAGCAGTTGGCCAGATGTTGACCCCCCGCGCCCCCAAGCCAGATCTGCTCTTCTCCTCTCCCTCCTCCTCTCTCGTCTTTGTCTCCCTCTTTAAACGCCATCACTATCAAGGTCGGCGTGTTACATCGATTTCGCTTGTCAGTCCGTGTTTGTTGGCAGGAGCGACGCGGAGATGGGGATAGTTAAACATGGCGCCGCAACCGAGAGCAAATTTATCGACGAAAATTCGGGCGTTTCTGAAATGCTCGTTTCTGAAATGCTCGTTTCTGGCCGGTATTCGTTGTTGTTGTTTCGCGGCGGTTTGTTGAAGGTCGCCTTCAAGTTTCGAACGTTCGCGGACGGCGCCGGTGCGCACCACTGCGCATGCGCTGTCGTTCTGTTTTTTCGTCTGGTCGTTAAGCTTGCTCGCCTTCGCCTGTTTTCTCAATATTAGTTTTCTTGCCTGCTTTCGCTCTCCCTCTCTCTCTCTTCCTCCATCCATCTCTCTATCTCTCTCGCTCGCTCCCGCTCTCTCTCCGCCCTCTCTCCCCATACCTCTCTCTCGCTCTTTCCCTCCCTCCTCCGCCCCCTTGTCTCAATTTTCTCGTCTGCTAACGACGTCTTCTCGCCTGCGTTGTCGGGGTCTTTGCGCTGTTTACAAATAGGTCGTTGTGTTGTGTTGTGTTGTGTGGCTGCTGGCGACAGTAAGTAGAGCGTGCGTCTGATTCAGCCGTCTAACCGTTAGACGATGAGAGAGGGAATTGCAGGGAGGTGCGTGTGTGCGTGTGATTGAGCGCTAGAGGCTGCCATTCTTCACTTATTCCTCGTGGACTCGTCACTGACTATCGCTGCAGGGGGGCTGTCATGCGCTGTTTATTTACTCTCTACTTGCTCTTATATGTACGTCTCAACCAAATACTTCCCAAGTAAAAAACACTCACATTCTCTCCGTTTTTCCCCCAATCTAAACACAATACAACCAGTTTCTTCTAAGCTNGAGAGAGAGAGAGAGGGGGAGCACGGAAGGAGGGAGCATCAGCATACCTGTACGCGCGTACCTGACAGATGTGCTGAGATAAGCTTACCGCGCGGCGCCGCATCTGACCATGACGATGATCCTGCCTACCTGTGCGTGCGTGCGTGCGTGTGCGTGCGTGCGTGCGTCCGTTTGTGCGTGCGTACCTGGCTGCAGATAGTGTGGTCCGTAACTAACACAGGTGTGTGTGGATTGTGTGCAGGGAGGCGGTTTGCTGTGACAGAGCCTCCCTGACTGCGGATCACTCACTCATCGTGAACTCCTGCAATATACAATATACAATATACAATATACAATACATACAATATACAATATATACAATACATACAATATACAATATACAATATACAATAATTATGCAATATACAATATACAATAATTATGCAATATACAATATACAATAATTATGCAATATGCCGATACTGCTGCTCCCGCTGCTGCCTGCGAGAGAGAGAGAGAGAGAGAGAGAGCGGCGGTAAC
Source organism: Priapulus caudatus (assembly GCF_000485595.1). NCBI lineage: Eukaryota > Metazoa > Priapulida > Priapulimorpha > Priapulimorphida > Priapulidae > Priapulus > Priapulus caudatus. The sequence goes on from NW_014579436.1 coordinate 19,230, forward strand.
AGTAATCATGTCAAACCTGCTGGCCGCTCACGCCCCTACCCTCCCCCTTCCCCCCTCTCTCCCTCCCCCGCAGCATGCCCCACGCCCCTACCCTCCCCCTCTCTCCCTCTCTCCCTCCCCCGCAGCATGCCCCATGCCCCGTGCACCGCCCCTCTTGTCCCCCGTCCCTCCCCCGCTGCGGCACAGTGGACGTGTCCTTTCACCAAAACACTGGGGACGCTCATAAAAAGCGCAAGTCGTGGACCGTGGATGGAGCTTGCAGCGCCGCCGTGTGTGAGTGATAGCAGCCGACAGCGGTCCGTACGTGCCCGCCGCCCCGCCCCGACCCGACCCCCCGCGGCCAGAGATATACACGTGCTACAAGCCACGCTGACCAGCGAGTGACCATCTAGTGGCTACTGTCGTGTGACTAAAGACACCCGCGACAGTGGATGTGTGTGTGTTAGTGACAGGTCGAGTGGAGGGTGAGCTAGTGGTGGATTCTACGGTGGAGTGACGGGAGAGAAGCGGACGGGAAAACATAGATGATCAGTGATTGTACCGCCGTCACTTTCAACTGTCGGACGTATTCTTCCTAGAACGTCTCACCGATGGGTTGATCGGGGAATGTGAGAGAGCGAGAGCGAGAGAGAGCGAGAGCGAGAGCGAGAGAGAGAGAGAGAGAGAGAGAGAGACAG
>NW_014579436.1:21397-23035 GCF_000485595.1 Priapulus caudatus
CACCGTACACTGTCACTATACACATTCATGCAGTCATACATAGAGTAGGGTTTACCGACCACCGTACACTGTCACTATACACACTCATGGAGCATAGAGTAGGGTTTACCGACCACCGTACACTGTCACTATACACACTCATGCAGTCATAGAGTAGGGTTTAGAAACGGCTGTGAGCACTTTTCGCTCATTATCCCCTTAGTTCACGTCTATTTCAATGGTCGGCTGAAATTGCCCGGATTGTCGGTAATTGTCGCCCAGTTTTCAATCGTAGCGATGAACCAGAATAGCGGGACTATAGATTGTAGCGGCCGCCGCACGCACACAGGGCACGCACGCGCGCATACACGCACGCACGCACGCACGTACGCACATACGCACGCACGCACAGACAAACGCACACACGCACACATACACGTTCACACACACACGCGCGCGCACACACGTACATACACGAACGCACACATGCACACGTGCGCACGCACACACACGCACGCACACGAACGCATACAAACACGCACACGCACACACGCGCACACGCACACACGCGCGCACGCACGCATATATCCGCAGGGCTACATGTACACACATCATCCGCGCGTTCGCTTCATGGGAGCAGGCAGGCGTGCGATGCGTCCGCAGCAATAGATTTCCGGTGTCGGCGGCGTCTGCTGGCGCTGCTAACGTCTGCTATACTGCTAACGTCTGCTGGCGCCTCCGTATACCTTCCTAATAGTTGCGCTCCACTCACTCACTTAGAGCGCGCTCTCACAGTGATGCTAATACCGCGGTCCGACCGCGGCCAGTGTAGAGGTGGTGGTGAACAACANTCATGCAGTCATAGAGTAGGGTGTACCGACCACCGTACACTGTCACTATACACACTCATGCAGTCATACATAGAGTAGGGTTTACCGACCACCGTGCACTGTCACTATACACACTCATGGAGCATAGAGTAGGGTTTACCGACCATCGTACACTGTCACTATACACACTCATGGAGCATAGAGTAGGGTTTACCGACCACCGTACACTGTCACTATACACACTCGTGGAGTCATAGAGTAGGGTTTACCGACCACCGTACACTGTCACTATACACACTCGTGAAGTCATAGAGTAGGGTTTAGAAACGGCTGTGAGCACTTTTCGCTCATTATCCCCTTAGTTCACGTCTATTTCAATGGTCGGCTGAAATTGCCCGGATTGTCGGTAATTGTCGCCCAGTTTTCAATCGTAGCGATGAACCAGAATAGCGGGACTATAGATTGTAGCGGCCGCCGCACGCACACAGGGCACGCACGCGCGCATACACGCACGCACATACGCACGCACACACGCACACATACACGTTCACACACACACGCGCGCGCACACACGTACATACACGAACGCACACATGCACACGTGCGCACGCACACACACGCACGCACACGAACGCATACAAACACGCACACGCACACACGCGCACACGCACACACGCATATATCCGCAGGGCTACATGTACACACATCATCCGCGCATTCTCTTCATGGGAGCAGGCAGGCGTGCGATGCGTCCGCAGCAATAGATTTCCGGTGTCGGCGGCGTCTGCTGCTGCGAACGTCTGCTACTGCTAACGTCTGCTACTGCTAA
>NW_014579436.1:23642-24754 GCF_000485595.1 Priapulus caudatus
TGACACGATGTAAACCGATTTCGAAGAACTGCGAGTGGCGGGGACGCCTAGCGTGAATTTATGGCTCTAGGGGGAGGAGGACGCGCGAGAGGGGAGAGCAGGAGGAGCAGGAGGAGGAGGAGCAGGGGTGTTAAGCGTGCGTGCTGCCGGTGGAGGGGAGCCACGGTAGCTGGCTGCGCAAGTACATACGAGTACGCTCCCTGCATAGCATGAGTAGAGAGAGACAGAGCGATAGAGAGGAGGAGGAGAGATGAGAGAGAGAGGAGAGAGGAAGAAGAGGGGAGAAGAAGAGAGACTGGAGAGAAGATGAGAGAGAGAGACAGAGAGAGAGAGAGAGCCAGAGACTGAGTGATGTGAGAGAGAAGAGAGAGAAGAAGAGAGAGAGAGAGATGAGAGATGAGAGACGCAGATTGGAGGAGAGAGGGAGAGAAGCGAAGGTCGCGTCGTGCGTTATGTGTATAAGGGTAATTTGCTCTCACTCTCAGTAAGCTGCGTCAGTATAAGATTGCTCTCAGTAAGCTGCGTCAGTAAAAGATTGCTCTAACACGCCTTCTGTTTGATTACGTTCTACAACAAAGTTCCTTTCACTTCCTTCGCACACAAGCCGCGCGTTTCGCTTGTCTTTGTGCTGGTGTGTGGAAGCGTGCATCTAACCGAGAGAGAGGTTAAAGACTTTATGGTTCAAGGTGAAGCTACGGGAGGGAGAGTGTAATAGCTCGTGTATGGAAGGCGCGGCCGCGCGGGTTTATGGGTGCAGGGTTTATGGTGAGTCCTAGGTGACAAGTAGCGAGTGTATTACGCGCCAGGCAGGACACCATAAACCTATTTCTCGTGAGCAGTTAATCGCACTGTTTCAGATCTAGAGGGGGTGGGGTCGCTTCTGTGCACGCGGTATTGTCATATCTTTGTAATTTACCCATACAACACCTTCTTCTTCATCATCATCATCATCATCATCATCATCGTCATCACCACAACTACTACCACCATTAACAATAACAATATCAAACAAACAAAAAAACGAACAAAAAACAAACAGACATGCGTAATAAGTTGAAAACTGTCCACTCATCATAGGGAGGGGGGATCTCAGGGGGAAGGGAAGGAGGGCG
>NW_014579436.1:24843-26347 GCF_000485595.1 Priapulus caudatus
TACGCGCCAGGCAGGACACCATAAACCTATTTCTCGTGAGCAGTTAATCGCACTGTTTCAGATCTAGAGGGGGTGGGGTCGCTTCTGTGCACGCGGTATTGTCATATCTATGTAATTTACCCTTGGGCGGGGAAGGAGGAGAGGAGGGCGGGGAAGGAGAGAGAGGAGGGGGAAGGGAGAGGGGAGGGGAGGCGCTGAGCCGAACCACGCGGTTTATTGGAGGTTGTGTAGCCGCGCGAGATGCCGCCGCTGCCGCCACCATCGTAAATAGCTGATGGGTTATTCCACCGTGGCTCATGCGTGGCGCCACCATCGTAAATAGCTGATGGGTTATTCCACCGTGGCTCATGCGTGGCGCCACCATCGTAAATAGCTGATGGGTTATTCCACCGTGGGCCTGGCTCAGTGTCCTGGCTCATGTGTGGCGCCACCGTCACTCCTATGTGTGAAGCTAACCACTGCGTGGCGCCACCGTCACGGCTATGTGTGTAGCTAACCACTGTATGGCGCCACCGTCACTGCTATGTGTGAAGCTAACCACTGCGTGGCGCCACCGTCACTGCTATGTGTGAAGCTAACCACTGTGTGGCGCCACCGTCACTGCTATGTGTGAAGCTAACCACTGTGTGGCGCCACCGTCACTGCTATGTGTGAAGCTAACCACTGTGTGGCGCCACCGTCACTGCTATGTGTGAAGCTAACCACTGTGTGGCGCCACCGTCACTGCTATGTGTGTAGCTATCCGCGGTGTGGCGCCACCGTCACTGCTATGTGTGAAGTTAACCCATCAGGGGTTCTCAAACAAGCATCGGTGGAGACAGCGGTGGCGCCACCGTCACGGTGCAGACAGCGGTGGCGCCACGGTCGGAAGTTACCTTGACCCACGGCGACGCTATTTCACAGAAACTTAAGGAGGACGAGAAAGAGAGTGAGAGCGTTCGAGAGAGGGAGAGCGTGATAGAGCAAATAGGCGGAAACACTTGAACTATTTTCGAGGTGTACTTTGATGGCCTCGCGTGAACGGCGTAGGAATGCGGCATTAGCTTGAACAGAAACACGGAGCGCGTGACGTGGCGTGACGTGGCGTGACGTAGCGTGACGTAGCGTGACGTGGCGATCAGGCTGGGAGCCGGTAACGCACTCAGGTCAGGCATGGCGATTCAGTGATAAAGACAAGAACTGCCACATCACGTTAACGCCACGATTCTAATATGTTCAATTGAGTTTTTACATTTGTAATAATCATACCGATTGCATTCTCGCGCTGTAAAACCGCGAGTTATACTAATTAGTTTCACAGAAACCGACGCGTGCCTAGAAGGTGGTAAAGGGTTGATTTAAATAAATGTATGACATTGTTTTCACGTGAGACACGTTCTTCGTAGGAAGTCTTTACGTGTGTGTACGCTACATGACACCAATATCCTCGTATCTCACACACACACACACACACACATACACACACACACACACACACACACACACACACACACACACACACACA
>NW_014579436.1:26593-27038 GCF_000485595.1 Priapulus caudatus
AGAAGGCAGCGGTACACGGCGACAGTGACCCGTGACACATACGCGCGCACGTAGACGCTGTAAAACACGGTTCCTACACGAAGTTTATCCGAGTTTTTTACTCGAGGTTTTACTCGAGTAGCTTTGCTCGAGACTTCATCCGGTTTTTGCTCGACTAGATTTAGAATTTGTGATCGGATTGTAAGGCACAATCTTCCTTCCCCGGGACTGTAAGATGTTGACTCACTCCCTGAGACAGTGTAACACAATCTCTCTCCCTGAGACTGTATGACAGTAACTCTTTGAGACTGTATCACACTATCCCTCTCCCTGAGACTGTGTCACACTATCTCTCTCTCCCTGTGACTGTGTCACACTATCTCTCTCCCTGAGACAGTGTAACACTATCTCTCTCCCTGAGACTGTATGACAGTAACTCTTTGAGACTGTGTCACACTATCTCTCT
>NW_014579436.1:27063-30697 GCF_000485595.1 Priapulus caudatus
CTCTCTCTCTCTCTCTCTCTCTCTCTCTCTCTCTCTCTCTCTCTCTCTCTCTCTCTCTCGTATTGACGCATCCGCAGTCACTACGGTGTGTCACCGCGATCACAAATCAACAGCAACGTCGCGTGGACTTAGGCGGTGACATTTGTCATTGTCAGCAGGCACCGTTCTGGTGACATCATCGGTGATTAACGTACGCGGCGGTGTCGTGCTACGGGGGGTTGACGACATTCGTGTCATCGTTCTATCTATCTATCTTTCTATTTATCTATCTATATATACACGGCGATGCAGCGGGTGTGGCAGAAGGCAGCGGTACACGGCGACAGTGACCCGTGACACATACGCGCGCACGTAGACGCTGTAAAACACGGTCCCTACACGAAGTTTATCCGAGTTTTTTACTCGAGGTTTTACTCGAGTAGTTTTGCTCGAGACTTCATCCGGTTTTTGCTCGACTAGATTTAGAATTTGTGATCGGACTGTAAGGCACAATCTTCCTTCCCCGGGACTGTAAGATATTGACTCACTCCCTGAGACAGTGTAACACAATCTCTCTCCCTGAGACTGTATGACAGTAACTCTTTGAGACTGTGTCACACTATCTCTCTCCCTGAGACTGTGTCACACTATCTCTCTCCCTGTGACTGTGTCACACTATCTCTCTCCCTGAGACTGTATCACACTATCCCTCTCCCTGAGACAGTGTAACACTATCTCTCTCCCTGAGACTGTATGACAGTAACTCTTTGAGACTGTGTCACACTATCTCTCTCCCTGAGACTGTGTCACACTATACCTCTCCCTGTGACAGTAACCTCCCCCCACTCATGGGAGACATCACACATCAGGACAGTATAAAGCCTTCCCGTGTGAGAGATTCCAGCCGACAACAACCGACGTCACGTGGGGTGAGCAGAGACCGCCTCCTGCCCCGCATACACGCACGTGTGCTTAATCCCTCCCGTCGGTGTAGGGAGGGGGCGTCGTCGGCAGCGCATGCGCAGTCAGTCATCCGTGCAGTCGGTCTGCTATAGCGACCGCCTGATCACACGCGGTTTTAACGGTCAGTGAGTGAGTGAGAGAGTCAGAGAGGGTAATATACGTACGGTAAGTTACGTCTGCGGTGCAGCGGTAGCAGCAGCAGCAGCAGACGCGAGGTTTTGCCGACACGTGTGTGTGTGTGTGAAGTTAACGTTGTCAGTGATTGATGAATGTAGAGGGTCGTGCCACGCGTCACCGCGCGTCCCTCAGCCTGCCGCCACGCCGTGGTTGCTTCAACACACCTGCTCAACACACCTGCGCCGTGGTTGCCGTAAGCAGCAGCTGTTAATGAGACGAGGTGTTAAACCTTACCATCCTACACAGACAGTGAGAGGGTTGACGAAGCAGGGAGCTATGGTATGGCGAGCTGTTGTGTGCGCGAGACATAGCTGTGTCAGGAACGTAGCTGGATACTGGAGGCGCGCATACAGGAGAAGTGCAGTTATAACTGAAGACAGGTCAGTGAGGAAGCTCGCTACAGAGGAGTGTCTGTGAAAGTAACGCGTGAACTCTTGGCTGCATCCCAGAGGGAGCAATAGGACATCACAGGACACCAACATTGTCCATGACAGACGACAGAGCACGACAGTACACTGCCATGGTGTCCTAGAAGTGACAAGATACTAGAGGACGCTATCTGGCTTCCCCGAGGAAGGGACAGGACAGCGTGCGACCTGTCACCGTAGCTTGACGACTAGACACAGACATGGACACGAGTGTGTTGACAGCAGCCCGCTACACCCCGCTACACCCCGCTACAGCCCGCTACACCCCGGGCCTGGGCACCGGCCTCTCCTCCCTCTCCTCCCCGACGTCTCACGGGGATGCGACTAAGGATGCGGTGCGGAGGTACCGGCAGCGGCTGGAGAAAGCAAGCGGCGTGCTGGAGAGAACCATCCTAGAGCTGGTGGCCGAGGTGCGACGCAGGAAGGACGGTGTGCTGCCAGGTAACGCTGACGCTGACGGTGTGTTGCCAGGTAACCCTGACGCTGACGCTGACGGTGTGTTGCCAGGTAACCCTGACGCTGACGCTGACGGTGTGTTGCCAGGTAACCCTAACCCTGACGGAACGTCCTTGAGTGGCGTGGTGGGTTTGTGAGGTGATGACGAGGCCTAGTATTCAGCCTGTGACAACATTCTGGTTGCTTAGCACGCAGTTGTCACCATAGGCTTCGTTGACATAATTACAGCACACAGACGCCTGATATTTCCGCCGCTAACACACAATTTCCTTCTGTATTTATGGCTTAATCTCAAATCCACAAATCTAATAGGCAATTACTGGATGGTGAAGCGATGGCCGCTCTGCTGGGATCTGATTAATTCGCCGCAGCAATTAGAATAAATTTCGAACATTTCATGCGGTAAAATCGTAATGACAGCATTTCGCGTGAAGAGGCAAAATCCCATAGGCACGTCATCTCACAACGCTGACTGCTGATAGAGAGAGAGAGAGCTGCGGAGAGCGCGGGGGAAGAGAGAGAGAGAGAGAGAGAGAGAGAGAGAGAGAGAGGAGGGGAGAGAGAGAGAGAGAGAGAGAGAGAGAGAGAGAGAGAGAGAGAGAGAGAGAGAGAGAGAGAGAGAGACAGACAGAGAGAGGGGGGGGGGGAAGCGCTTACATCTGCTCGTGTATTTACATCAGCTATGCGCTAGAATAACGTAATGTCGATAATGTAAAGCTGAAACGTTTAAATGTTAAAGCTATTGATTCATTTCTCTCCAACACCATCAACTTGGGAATTGATAGAAGCAGAGAAAGAATACGGAACGGTTGTTACGGAACGGAACATTAGGGAGATGTTTATTTTACCCAGCGTATATCGCCGCGTTAATATTAATAAAAATATAATTGTAAAAATATCCGCCGTGCATTACCGCGCATTCTCTCTCGCGCGCGCGATCGTCTGCTAAACTTCAAAGGTCGACCGATGGTTTAGTGACGTCACGGCGGCGTCGGTCGGCGTGCTCGTCGCTGAGTAGACGACCGCTGTCGACACAGATGCAACCGTTGTTGACGGAGAGAAGAAAACACAAATCTCCAACCCGCTGCCCTCGTTTACGTACACCCCTCCCCCAGCCCCTCCTCCCGCCGCCCCCCCCCCCCCGCCCCCCCTCCACCGCCGCGCGTGGTCAATACAGAGCAATGCTTCTTTTATCTCTAGCGTTCTTTTTAAAAATCCGCGTGTGAACTGTGCCACACAAATCTGGGTCACTGTGAGGTGGAGTGAGTGAGCGTAGGAGCGAGAGATGGGGCGTGAGAGAGCATGAACGAATGATAGGGAGATGGGGGTAGGAGCGAGAGATGGGGTGAGGGAACGTAGGGGAGAAAGAACAGAGAAGTGAGATATGGAGTGAGGGGGAGTGTGGGAGATGGGGTGAGAAAAAGTAGAAGTTAGCGCTGGAGCGAGGGAACGTAGGAATGAAAGATGGAGGGTAGGAGTGACAGAAGGGCGTGGTTGCTCGTCCGATTGAGCTAATTGTTAACGATAACATCAGGTAGCTGCCGCACTCAAGAGTCCCAAGGTTCACACCTGTCAGCCTGCGTCCAGCAGCAGCGGCGGCAGCGGCCGCGGGCGGGGGAGGGGGAGGGGGC
>NW_014579436.1:30707-34782 GCF_000485595.1 Priapulus caudatus
GTGTGTGTGTGTGTGTGTGTGTGTGTGTGTGTGTGTGTGTGTGTGTGTGTGTGTGTGTGTGTGTGTGTGTGTGTGTGTGTGTGTGTGTGTGTGTGTGTGTGTGTGTGAGTGTGTGTGCGTGCGTGCATGTGTTTGTGTGTGTGCGTGCGTGTATGGTCAGGTGGTGCTCTTTTATGTAGTTAGTATAATATCCGACGCCATACTTCGTTCTATTAGCGGAGGTGAAGCACGCGCGTGATTGAGTGGGTCACGTGGTACGCGGCAGCAGACGCTGGGAATTAATAAATTAATAACTGGAATCTTCATCATCCGCTGAAACTTTTTCCACTCCGACGTTTGCCGAACTTTCGGCAGTTTTTGCCGATTCGCTTTATAGCCAGTGGCCATGAAAGCGTGCTAAACAATTTTAGTTTCTTCCATTTGGACTTTTGCCGAGTACGCGAACCTTCCCGCTTTTTGTCGTGTTATGTCGGCACGCGTGCCTACCGGAATTTTCCGCTGCCTCTGGCAAAAAGTCAATGTACTTTGCGACAACAGTGTCATAAATGTGTCGCGCTTTATTGTCCGTCTGACAAACCGATTTTTAGAGTCGAGTAATATTTCTTGAAATTCCCAACGTTTTACAAGAAGATGGGTTTATTGACAGAGAGGGCGAGTAAAGCGGGTTCTACTAGTCTATTAGCTGGAGTCGTGGCGGGTAGATTATACACCTGCTCACCATAAAGACATGTGTAGCTAGACAGGCAGCTAATCCCGCCGCTGTCACGTGTCGTTTCACGGGGTTCGACGACATTTAAAGACGACCAGCGAACGCAATAACTACCCAAGTCTTCACCTGTAAGGGGGCCGCTCACTGCATCTGTGTAAACACGTGCACAAGAATCTAGTAACTCATGATCGCACACCGTCACTCATACCACTTACTACTACTGCGGTCGCTGAGGCGCGTGTGACTGCACGCGGGTAGAGAGAGACATACAAGCAGGCAGGCAGTAGAAGCGATGAGACCTAGCAGTAGATGCTAACACATTTGTCATGTATGTTGTACTAAACCACTTACACATTGAAGAATAAGACTTATATCTTTAGAAATCGATATATTGCATCTAATAATAATATTTTTCAAGTACTACACCGCTCAGTTTCAGCGTTTTCGCAGTTTGCATGCAGGCGAATAGCTTGCGAACGAACCGGATCCAAAGCGTCGCGTGAGCACACCCGGATCCTAAGGTGTACGGGAGCGGAACCGAATTCGGAATCCGAACCCGAAACACTATCCCCGCCCACATCGTCGCCTGACGGGCACTATTGGAGAATGTGTCTTGGGAGGAAAAGGGGGCGGGGGAGGGGGCCACATCGTCGCCTGACGGGCACTATTGGAGAATGTGTCTTGGGAGGAAAAGGGGGCGGGGGAGGGGGCGAACGACGTATGACCAGTGTCCGTAGGCCGAGTGTCGGGGCATCGTAGGTAAGAGGTCATCGCCTCACGTGTAATTAACAGGTATGCTGAGAGGTAAACGGGTTCACCTATGGTCGGCGGGGGAGCGTACAAAGCCCCACGAGAGAGCTCACGTATCGGCGGGGTACACCTGTCCGTGTGTTTATCCCGCGGACTATATGCACGCAGACGGGCAGGTAATGCTGCTGTTGTGTGCATGAGAGTAGAAGACAGGCTAAGAACTAGCCTCGCGTAAACACTGCGTTGTCATTCCTTATCTGTAAAGCTTTAGCGTAACCTTGGGCACGAAGACCTGTTTCCGTGACAGCGACGATGCGTCTTTAGACGTCGGTGGGAGAATATAGAGCCATGTGGAGCCATATCTCACGGCTGTGGTGAGACCAGGGTGACCACGGCGTTACCAGGCGATGCGAGATGAGCAATAGTATTAGACTATCCCTCCTCCTCCTCCTCCTCCATCATAGCTTGAACTAGGTCTTCATGGGTTTACGGACGTTATAAGCTGTTCGTGTGTCGCCGCGGCGTCGGCAGCTCCGCGCAATGACTGCATGGAGTGTCTTGTGGCTCCATGGGCCGGCCGAGGCCGCTGCTTACTATGCAAACCCCGATCCTGAGTGTGTCCGTGTGCTCGTCTGCTTGGTGATCACGTGGGTGATCGCTGCAGTAGCAGCAGCAGCAGCAGTAGCAGCAGCAGCAGTGGTAGCAGCAGCAGTAGCAGTAGCAGCAGCAGTCATGGCCGATGAGTTTCTAGATCATCACCTAAATCCGTGCGCTTCTCTCCGTGGTGTGCGTGTGTGCGTGCGTGCGTGCGTGCGTGTGTGCGTGAATGTGTGTGTGTGTGTGTGTGTGTGTGTGTGTGTGTGTGTGTGNGCCACATCGGCCTTCTTATCGCATGCCTGTGACGATCACGAGCGATAAGTAGGCCGATGTGGCTTCCTTTCGGGATCAGATACGGGTGACGAATGTCATATGATAGCGGTGCCTTGTGTATCCGTCCACCGACTCGGTACACCTTCTCATTGTCATCATAGAACGGGTGCAGCTTCATAATGTTATTGTCCTTGAAGTCGATGCTCCGCTGAGCATACTGAATCCAGTAGAGTTTAGCCTCTCTGATTCTCTTCAGAGACGGAAACTCTGCGATCTTTGAAGTCAGTTCCTTCAGCCAAGATTTCTTCGGCAAGTCCTTGAGTGACATGATGCGAGCGGTCGCCATTACTAGTCGGTTCCAATCCGAGAACTGCTGAGGGTCAACAATCGGTTCGGACTTGACAAGAGCCGCAGCTAGCACTTTGGCGTTTCTCACATAAAACTTTTTCAACTCCGGGTCATCTCGATCCACACGGACCGTAGTACTCGGCGTTGTTGGCCAATCGGCCGGCGGTTTTTGAAGGAATGAAGGTCCTTTGATGACCTTTGCCATCTCCTGCGCGGTGCCACCACGCGAAACTAGGTCGATGGCGTTTTCCGCTGTTGGTACAAACGAAACGTCACGGTTCGGATCGAAATCTGCTGTGACTTCTCCGACACGACAAGCTACGTATGACTTGAATGATTTCGATTGGCCTCGAAGCCAGCTTATAGCGGTTAAGCTGTCTGACCAGATTCTCTTGTACGCAATCGCGATGCGCAATGCGCTTTCGACCGTAACCATGAGGCGAGCCAAGAGTACGATCGCCTGAAGTTCTTTCCGAGGCATACTAGATTGTCTCAGCGGCGTAAGTCGGGCGCGTGCGCACACAAATGACAGCTGTGCATCGTCGTCATCTGTCTCCGACCACCTAAGCCAAATTCCAACTCCCATAGCGTCCTCGGAGGCATCGCTTACACCATGAAGTGAAGCGGTTGGTAGGGTAGACCTGCCACGGAATTCCTTCGGGATGAGACATCGGTCGATTTTGATATTGTCAACTTCGCCAAGGTCACGCTTGACGGATTCCCACATTGTATATAGGTCACTACTCGGATTCAGCGGCGTGTCCCAATCCAGATCAAAGATCCAAAGTTTTTGCAGGATTATCTTCGGCCGTATGATAATGCCCGATAGCATGCCGAAGATATCGTAATACGACGCGGTTTGCCTGAGAATGTTGCGCTTAGTCGGAATGCAGTCCTTCATCATCACTCCTTTGACCTGGAGCGTATCATTCACCAAGTTCCATTCCGTTCCTAAGACTGTCGTCTCATCGTTTGCCGGATAGTACTCGGGTTCACAAATCTCGCGCACGTTCGACATCCAGCCATTTACGGATTTTCAGATTCCCTTTCTGAAGGTTGCGGTGAGATTATGTTTTATACGCAGACCGTCCTGGGTAGATCGCAGCGAATCGCTTAGATCGTCTACATAAAACTGTTCGTTAACAACGCGTTGAATCTCAAGATCGTCAGGAGCGTTTTCCCTGGCGACGTGTCGAAGCGCTACTATTGCGGCCGTCGGTGATGGCTTGTCACCGAAAGTAACAGTCGTAAGTTCATAAACCTGAACTGGATCGCACGGTTTTCACGGAACACGTATCGGTGGAATCGCGCGTCATCCGGATTGAGCTTGACTGCCTGGAACATTTTACTAATGTCCGCAATCACACCCACTTCATACTCGCGGAAACGGAGTCTACC
>NW_014579436.1:34807-54707 GCF_000485595.1 Priapulus caudatus
TAGTGTTAGTGTTACGCCATCGAATAAAGTTGAAAACGAAAAATCGATAAAATTTCATGCCACAACGTGGAGAGCTATCCTTAATTAGGCTTACAGGCTGGCAGCTCTTTATTTTAGCCTGTAGGCTTGCTAGTAAAATGATGAGTGCTTACCTATTCTGGGCTTGCCAATAGTTTGTTAGCCTCTCACTACGTAACGCGTGGGAACGCTTTCATCTTTAATACTGGAAGACACTTAACGTTACACGATATCTCGTGGCAACTTTCATTAACGATCCAATGAACAATTCCTTTGAGAAGGTGTCCTGATATCCATCCTGTGCCTTCCACTGTTTCGGCGTGTATTGTGAACAACATTTGGCGACTAACGGGCGTTTACTAGAATCCACACTCCACCACCAGAGGTTCCAACCGGCAGTAGTCGTTAGCAATGCAGCGCGTTGCTCCGCGGCACTGTATCATTAAGAACTAACAGCGGATTTTTGGGAACATGACTAGGGTTGTTTTTTGCCTCGACGTCAGCACACCTTTCGTCAATACACTAGTCACACCATGCATTCTCATTCTCTTGACTGATTTGTAGGAGAGCCTATATAGGCATCTTGATTCTACGTGTGACAAGGCCGTCTTCGAAGCAATACACGTGATCGTAACTTCAGCACTAGACAGCGGGGAGAAATCTTCACGCGTGCTGACCATACGTGGCAGCGCTTCCCTGAAGCCACGATGGAATACGTTGGACAATTCATTCTGGGGAAAAACCGATAGTAAGTGCGATCTGTGTGGATGCTGCCTTCACCTGTCTGATGCTGTGAAGACACACATGAGAATTCACACGGGAGAAGAAACCGTATAAGTGCGATCTCGTGCGATGCTACCTTCTCACATTCAGATGCATGCTGAAGACGCAGTATGAAGAACCTCACACGGGGAGAGAAACCGTATAAGTGCGATCTCTGTGATGCTAGCCTTACACAATCGAGTGCTGTGTGACGACGCCCACATTGAGACACACACGCGAGAGAAACCATGTATAAGTGCTGAGCTGTGCTGATTGCTGCCCTTTCTCAAAGTCAGGCTGCTGTGAAGACGCACATGAGAAACTCACACGGAGAGAAACCGTATAGTGCGCATCTGTGTGCATGCTGCCTTCTCACATTCTGTTACTGCTGCAAGATGCATTATAGAGAACTCACACGCGGGGAGAGAAACCGTATAAGTGCGATCTGTGCGATGCACCTTCGCACAATCAGGGCATGTGAAGATACACATGAGAACACACACGGAGAGAAACCATTATAAGTGTGAGCTGGCTGATGCTACTTTTACGACAATTCGCTCTAGTGCCGAAGACACACATGAAGAACTCACGCCGGGAGATAAACTGTATAAGTGCCGATCTGTGTGATACTACTTCTCCCGTCTGGGATAGTGTGAAGACACATATGAGAAACTCACACGCGGAGCAGAAACCGTATAATCGTGAGCTGTGTGATGCTGCCTTCTCACAGGCGCGGTGGCTGTGAAGATGCACCAATGATAACGCACACGGAGAGAAAACCTTTTACGCTCGTTGCAGCTGTGTATGCCTAACCATTCTCCCGTCTGGGTAAGGTGAAGAACACATGAGAACGCACACGCCGAGAAGGAGAAAACCAAAGAAGAAAAAGACGAAGGAAAAATTATTTAAATGATAGCATGAAAACATTTTTTAAACTAAAGCTTTCGCACTCTGAAGACACCCGTATAATCCACAACATGCAATGCATAACACTCTATGGAAGATGGTCGTACAGATGTAAGCCAGATAGCTACATCTCGGACGTTGAGCCTACATGTAAGCAGCAGTTGGCTCTGCTGCAAAACGCGAACACACCGCGAAACATGTGAACTGGAGCAGTTGAAATGACAAGCAGAACGCAACTCAAATGCTTACAGCTTCTTGTCGTGTATTGGTCGCACGCGCCGCGCATGCACGTGTATTACAGGCTGTAAATTCACATTTTTGTGCCTCGTGGGGCGGCTCCTGCTGAAAAATTTCGCGCTGAAATTCGGGCAGATTGCTAGTGAAAAGTTTTCCATGCTTAGACTGGTTGTGGGCGCCTGGGCGATACTATCCGCTTGGAGCAGGGGAGTAAGGAACGTGAGCGAAGAGGGAAGAAACGGAGAGGGCGCGAATGAAATAAGCAGCGAGAGAGGCGCGGGGGGAAGAGACGAGGGAGAAAGATAAATAAAGTAAAGTATATATACGATACATACATATTTTTACAGAGTGAGAGAAAGAGAAAGAGAGTGTGTGTGTGTGCTGTGTGTGCCGATGTGGTTGGTTGCGTAGTGCGTGCCGTGCGTGAAACAGAAATATTGCGAGAGAGCAGCGGACAGAGAGAGAGCGAGAGAGAGATAGATGAAGAGCGGTGAGAGTCACGGAAGCGGAAAGGGAGAACCGCGGGAAGACGACGGGAGAAGTAACTATATTAGAAGGAACATGGGCATCTACTGTCTGTGTGTGTGCCGTACGTGCGTTTGTCTGGCTGGCGTGGGACTGCGCATACGTTGTACATTCTTCCCCTCCCTCCGTCCCTCTCCCCCTTTCTCTCCTCTTTTCCTTTTCCTCCTCTCCTCTCACTCTCTTCCCCAGTATTATCCCCCCTCTCTCGCGGATAGTATGGCCGACGGCATCAGCTGCCCGCGTGAAAGTTAGCCTAAACTTCTTTCACGCCCAAGGCCACAAAGTATGATGTATGTTGAATATTATTATCTATTATATATATACTGCTAAAGCGGCCTATTAATACGCATTTTTACAGGCACACAACCACACATACGCGCACACTAACGACGCGCACACGCAGCGTTATGCGTTCGCATTTTGGTGCCTCGGGCCTCGAGCGGGGAGGGGAGTGAAAACGTTTTAGTCTGAATTACGGCCATTTTGGCTGGCACAAACTTTATCACCGTGTTCTTTTTTGATGCCGTGAGCGATACCGATCCGCGAGAGGGAGTAAGCGGAATAATGTGATTACCTTTATTCACTTGTTTAATGGTTAACTGCCGTGACCATCAGCAGCATGACAAGGTCAGGCATAAAAAACCGGCCAACTGTTTATTATTATTATTTTAAATCTTTATTGCATGTAATCAAACTAGGCAAAATACATGCCACTGAAAGCAGTCTTTTTCCATGGAGAAAAAATCAGATGATGCAATAGTGTGGCAGCAGTTAAATAATAACATTTCTTGAGTGATACAGTAAGTAATGATACAATAGTCTTGAGTGATACATGTTACAATCAAAAGCTTTACATATGTGTTACAGACTGTTACATGGAATCTACTGTGAATGACAAATATGAAACGACTATTTGTGTACGTTTATATCGTCGAGCTTATAACGTCTGTTTAAATCTTTGCTGTCGGGCACTCGTGTAAAACATTTTGTACTATTATATATTTGAGTCTAAGTTATTATTTATGATGACGTCTAAAAAGCTAAAACTACTTGTCACAGCATTGTCTATAAAAAACATGTCATTGAAATGTCTTGTGGTGAAAAGTTCTTTGAAATAAATAAATTGAACAGCTTCTGGCCACCATGTTATAACAACATAGAATAATGCTCACTAACTAACTTCATTACTGATCTGAGTTTATTGGTATGCTATTATTAGTAGGCCTGATACGAGTTCTGTATCTGAGTGCTTGTACATATTCATTGTATAGCAGAAAGGCCAAAAATAAACCGTCAGGTATGTACAAATAAAACTCTGTTGCGTTCATTTGGTTTTATGCAAGTTCATTTAGTATCTAACTCTCTCTCTCTCTCTCTGCTCTCTCTCTCTCTCTTCTCTCTCTCTCTCTCTCTCTCGTCGCTCTCTCTCTCTCTCTCTCTCTCTCTCTCTCCCGTCTCTCTCTCGTTCTCTCTCTGCTCTCGCTCTCTTCCGGCTCTGCTTCTCTCTCTCACCTCTCTTTCTCGTCTTGCTTCTCTCTTCTCTCTCTCTCTCTCTCTCTCTCTCTCTCAACTCTATCTATCTATCTATATCTCTGTATCTCTCTCTCACTCTCTCTCCTGTCTAATCTCTATCTGTCGACATCTGTCTACTGGTCATGGGCGATACCATCCGTGAGAGGGGAGTAAGAAAGTAACAAATAATACGCACTTTATAATTATTTTCTATTATTATTCACACTAGATGCGGTAGAGATGTCAAATGGCCAACATAGCAATTCCTTAATCGGAGTTAAATTTCGCATCCAGAATAGTATCCAAATTTCCAGTCCATTTTAGAATGTAAGTTGGCAATAACAATTATATATATATATATATATATATATATCAACCTCTCTCAAGCGAAGAGAGCGAGAGAGAGAAAGAGCTAGAGAGATAGATAGATAATATATATCATAGTGATAGAGAGAATAAATCTGATTGTCAATTACGATAGAGATAGACGCGAGAGAGAGTGGGGCGCGAAGAGAGAGAGAGAGCGGCGGGGGAAGAGAGAGAGAGTATATTAGATAGATAGAGAGGAGAGAGAGTGAGTGAGTGAGATTATATATATTATATATATAGATAGATAGCATAGAGATGAGGAGAGAGGGCGGGCTGTGAGAGAGAGAAAATTGGCGGTGCGTAGACACACGATGCTAGCACGACTACACCCCTGCCATGACGAATACTGGCCACCGATGACACCAACCAATCTCACGCAGGTAATCTTACAGGTGTTTTAGGGGTAGGGTTGAGGTGAAGGAAAGGGTTGAGTGAGGAAAGGCGTTGAGTGAGGGAAAAAGGGTTGAGTTAGGGACGGCAGCTGAGTCAAGGGTGGGTGATGCAGGGAAAGGGTTGAAGTCAGGGCGTGGGCTGCGCGTTAGCGGAAAGGGTTAATTTTAGTGACGGAGCCATGAGGTCAATGCGTGGGCGGCTGAGTCAGGCGGTGGGGCTGAGGATAAGATAAATTGGTTAAGTTTGGGGCGGAGGGTAACCGCGTTGATTTAGCGGGTGGGCGCTGAGAGTGAGGAAAGGGCGAGTCAGGGGGAGGGCTTTAGGCGTCAGGGAATGGTTTAAGCCGTGCGGGTAGGCGTATGATTTAGAGCGTTGGTAGGGTTTGAGGAGGTACGAACGGAGTTAGCGGTAAGGTAGATTTAGCGGCGTGTAGCTGCGGTCAGGGAAAATGTTAAGTTGGCGGTAGGTAGATTTAGACTTGAGGAGTGGGCGTTGGTCAGGGAAAGGGCTCGAGTCAGCGCGAAATTGTTGAGGTGGAGGTAGGGTTGGATTTAGAGTTAGGTAGGCATTGAGTCCGCGGAACGATCGGAGTAGAGGTGGATTGGATTTAGCGGGTGCGGGTGCGCTGTCAGGAAATGGTTAAGTTGCGGGGTAAGGTAGATTTAGGGGGGCGGGTCTGAGTCAGGGCGTTTAATTTATTTAATTGATGCGAGCCATGATAATGGAAGGAGGGAGAGCGTTGAGAGACGCGAGGCGAGAGGAATGGGCGGGCTCAGGGATAATGGGAAAAATTAGGATCACTGACTTACAGGAGCAGAAAACACGAAAACAATATCATATACAAACATTCTTTGCATTAACTTTTCGTATACACCGCATCCTATAACAAATGATGCCACATACAGATACATATTTATCACTGTATGTAAAAGAAAAGTCGTAAGTGTTATAGAGCCTGATTTAGTTGTAGTTAGTATAATTAAGTATATAGTGATTAACAGTGAAAGCCTGGTTAGACAAATCACATCTTCCTTGAGGCGCCACGATAAGTGTTGCATAACATATATGTCCATCACAATATTGCATATATCCGTTTAACAACAAATGGTTAAAAATTAGCACCGCAATTACAAAGTACAAAATATCCTCTCTGAAAATGCTCAATTTGACGGAATCAGATTGCCGACAGCATCAATTTTGACGGAACTTCGCCCCGCTACTTCGCGGTTCAGCCAGCTTTTTTCGCACTGGATTTACAAAACCACATCGAGAGATATACAATGAATAATGCGGTGAATTAAAATACCATACATTATAAAGACTCAATTCAAAGCCTATTATAGCATTGTCATATTAAAATAGTGAGTAATGTGTACTGTAGCTATATAAACGTTAGATAGCTGTCATGATAATCGGTTATTATTTTAATAATACCAGATTACCCCCGGGATATTACCCGCTAAGAATAGAGTGGCCCTTTATTACGTAAGCTGAGCCGATATAGGCACCTCTTGTTTTATGTATGTTTCGTTGTTGTTTCAACACGATTGAAAAATATTATTATTAGATGCAATATATCGATTTCTAAAGATATAAGTCTTATTCTTCAATGTGTAAGTGGTTTAGTACAACATACATGACAGTTTTTTCAATCGTGGTCTGTTTTAATGACCAATAATTGACAGTAAGTCGAGGAAATCCAGTGTGAAATGTGTATTTTCGCCCGATAGTAAAATCAATGGGCGCCGCCATGATAGTTTCTTTGTGTGAAATCAGTCGGTAAAAGTCGCTCGTTTTTTGTGCGATTTGGTGAACTCTGATACTGCTTAGGTCAGTAATCGAACGTGTAGAACAGTCTGAGACCACTCTGCAGGTAATCTATCGTAAATCTAGCCGTGTAGCCGTGCAGTTTGGTGCTGTACACATCGTGGTGTATTCAGACTTTAGTTCATACAGTTAACGGTAGGAGCCGCCATCGTACAGTACAGACGTGAAAAATGGCACTATAGCAGCCAGTGAGGCCAAGAACGCCAGGGCTTCTCACAAGCGTAAAGGTAACTACCCTAGTGAGGGAAGGGAAGTCACTTCTCGAACAGACACTGATATTTCACACATTGAATTCGTAACTTAGCCGAAAGGATCCGTAGTCAGTTAGACAATTTAACAACAGGCGAATGACCTGTTCATTACGTGTAAGAGTAAGGAACTGAGATTAGAAGACTTCGAGAATGACCAAGAACGTCTCGAAGCCGCCGAACAAGAGATTGCTGATAAGGAGGAACGATATGTGCACGAGGTACAAGACAGAGCACTGCCAGTAATGCGAAATCTACTACAGCGCGCCAAGACTGCCACACCCGTACCCGCGCCTATAGTTCCGCCAGTCGCATCGCAGCCTCGACACGCGCCGAGTAACTCGCCCCGTATGGCAACGTTGAATTTCCCTACATTTTCCGGAGATATTCGTGAGTACCGTCGGTTCAAGGAACTTTTCGAGCACTTTACGCTGCCATCTGAACGAGATTGAAGCACTCTACCAACTAATCGAGTCTATGCAGAAACAAGCCGAGAAGAACAAGATCAAGGCCTGCACGAGGATGATCAGGGCGTGGCAGATCTTGGACGAGGCTTACGGTGACGAGGACAGACTGGTGGAAACTTTGTTCACCGATCTGGAACGGATGACGTCATACGGTATCTCGAGGGGAAAAGTCGACTTAAAGGCGATGGATAAATTTGTCGAGAATCTCCAGATCTTTACTACGCAGGTTGAGTCACTGGGCATGAGACAAGATCTCAACGGTCGAGTGTTGCAGTCTCAAGTACGCCGTAAGTTGCCTGAAGAACACCGTATCATGTTTCTTCAGAACGTTGCAGACGACCGGGCTATAGACTCTGTTCTAGGACTAGTGAAATGGCTACACACCCATTTGGTCCTATTGCAAAAGGCTAGCGTCTCCGTTGAACCGTCGTTTGCAGACAAGTCGGACAAGAGTTCGCCCGGTAAATCGTGGACTCATAAATCGACCAGTCAATCGACGATGTCCCCTGGTTCAGGAGGAAAAGGGAACAAGAACAATTCCTACGGGAACAAGAACAATTCCTACGGGAACAAGAACAGTTCTTACGGAAATAAAGACAGAGGTGGTGACAAGGCCGATTCGTCCTCCCAAAAGTGGCCACCAAAATGCCCACTTCACCCGACGGACACTAGCCACTATCTGAAAGGTTGTCGTCAATTTCGGACGATTTCTCAGCATGAGAAATTTGACATTATGAACTCTAACTCTATATGCCATCGATGTGGACACAAGAAACCACATGTTGCGTTCCTCGTGATTGTCATCTTCTAACTCGGTCGCTGGCACGATTCTTGCTACGCCTCGCTTCAGCTGATCATCCATCTGGTGACAGTACGTTTTCCAAGCGTCCGGTTTTCTATTGAACTGTTTCTCCAAGTTCGTAAGACGTTTGACTGCGTAGTCGTAATTGTTGGGAAGTTCCCGCGGCGATTTCCTCCAAGGGAGGTTGATCTGATAGTGACCGTCCTTGACCTTCGTCACGCTTTCCTGCATCGACTGGGTAGCCACGCGATCCTGCTCATCAATTGAACATTTGCAGGGTTTAGGCTCAATTCCCATTCGCTCGATACCTAGGAAATCGTCAATGGCGCTGACTGCACAAACATCAACGTAGTTGATGGTGCAACTGCTTGTCAAAACGTCATTAGAGTTCATGCCACCTTGGACATACCAACCGAATGGACAACGCACGGCTACAGGATCATCGGCGCTTGCACCCAAGATACGGTCAGTTGAAGTCAGAACATCACCGTTCTCGACGCCCAGGAGAATATCGATCGATTCACCCGGTGGCTCAACGACGGCGACGTTCGATAGGTGGGGGTAATGTCTAATTTGCGAGTTCGTTACGATCGGTGCGTCTCCACACGGTTTCTTCATTTCTGTCAGGCGAACATCTCGACAGAAGGATCCATCTAGACTTTCCAGTGTACATTCTAATACGCGAAGTTTATGAGTGACGGTGTCGCCTCCTACAGTCGTAAGGCTGAAGTCTTGCATCTTACCGTCTTGAGACTTGACAATCCCTTCACGAAGTAAAGAGATCTGACTACCAGAGTCTAGAAGTACACGTACCAACGATTTCTTGGTACCATGTCGTAAGTATGCCATGACGGTCGGCAGAGCGCAAACGATACCATCTTGAGACCGCGTTCTGCTTGCGTAGACTGCTGGGTTAGAGCCTTTCAGAATCGTCGGTGCAAAAGCCTGCTCACCAAAGTTCATCTGCGTGCCGACAACACTTCCAGCGCTCTGAGTCTGAAAGTTCCGGTCAAAGTGCCGATAACCCTCCAAACCGTAGACAGTCGGGCATATCGACGAGAAATGAGTGTCAGCCCCACACGTTTGTACTTGACACTTAGCGATGAACTGGCATTGGTCATGCTTGAAAGGTGGTTTACCCGAGACACAATTGTTGTGTCCACATCGATGGCATATAGAGTTAGAGTTCATAATGTCAAATTTCTCATGCTGAGAAATCGTCCGAAATTGACGACAACCTTTCAGATAGTGGCTAGTGTCCGTCGGGTGAAGTGCCATTTTGTGGCCACTTTTGGGCAGGACGAATCGCCTTTCACCACCTCTGTCTTTATTTCCGTAAGAACTGTTTCTTGTTCCCGTAGGAATTGTTCTTGTTCCCTAGGAATTGTTCTTGTTCCCTTTTCCTCCTGAACCATGGGACATCGTCGATTGACTGGTCGATTTATGAGTCCACGATTACCGGGCAATCTCTTGTCCGACTTGTCTGCAAACGACGCGTTCAACGGAGACGCTAGCTTTTGCAATAGGACCAAATGGGTGTTAGACCATTTCACTAGTCTAGAAAGAGTCTATAGCCCGGTCGTCTGCAACGTTCTGAAGAAACATGATACGGTGTTCTTCAGCAACTTACGGCGTACTGAGACTGCCAACACTCGACCGTTGAGATCTTGTCTCATGCCCAGTGACTCAACCTGCGTAGTAAAGATCTGGAGATTCTCGACAAAATTTATCCATCGCCTTAAGTCGACTTTTCCCTCGAGATACCGTATGACGTCATCCGTTCCAGATCCGGTGAACAAAGTTTCCACCAGTCTGTCCTCGTTCACCGTAAGCCCTCCAAGATCTGCCACGCCCTGATCATCCTCGTGCAGAGCCTTGATCTTGTTCTCTTCGGCTTGTTTCTGCATAGACTCGATTTAGTTGGTAGAGTGCTTCAATCTCGTTTCAGATGCACGTAAAGTGCCGAAAAGTTCCTTGAACGACACGTACTCACGAATATCTCCGAAAATGTAGGGAAATTCAACGTTGCCATACGGGGCGAGTTACTCGGCGCGTTGTCAGGCTGCGATCCGACTGGCAACGTATAGGCGCGGTACGGCTGTGCGAGTCTTGGCCGCGCTGTTATAGTAGATTTCACATTACTGGCAGTGCTCTGTCTTGTACCTCGTGCACATATCGTTCCTCCTTATCAGCAATCTCTTGTTCGGCGGCTTCGCAGACGTTCTTGGTCATTCTCGAATCTTCTAATCTCAGTTCCTTTATCTTACAACGTAATGAACAGGTCATTCGCCTGCTTTGATAAATTGTCTAACTGACTACGGATCCTTTCGCTAAAGTTACGAATTCAATGTGTGAAATATCAGTGTCTGCGTTCGAGAAGTGACTTCCCTTCCCTCACTAGGGTAGTTACCTTACGTTGTGAGAAGCCCTGGCGTTCTTGCGCCTCACTGGCTGCCTATAGCTGCCATTTCACGTTCTGTACTGTACGATGGCGGCCTCCTACCGTTAACTGTATGAACTAAGTCTGAATACACCACGATGTGTACAGCCACCAAAATGCAGCGCTACACGGCCCTTAGATTTCCTGCAGAGTGGTCTCAGACTGTTCTACACGTTCGATTACTGACCTAAGCAGTATCAGAGTTCACCAAATCGACACAAAAAACGAGCCGACTTTACCGACTGATTTCACACAAGGAACTATCATTGGCGCCCCATTGATTTACTATCGGCCGAAAATACACATTTCACACTGGATTTCTCGACTTACTGTCAATTATTGCGTCATTAAAACAGACCACGATTGAAAAACTGTCATGTATGTTGCTACTAAACCACTTACACATGAAGAATAAGACTTATATCTTTAGAAATCGATATATTGCATCTAATAATAATATTTTCAATCGTGTTGAAAACAACAACGCAAACATACATAAAACAAGAGGTGCCTATATCGGCCTCAGCTTACGTAATAAAGGCCCACTCTATTCTTAGCGGTAATACCCTCGGGGTTAATCTGGTATTATTTAAAAATAACGCATCTATTCATGACAGTAATGCATTGCCTACTGTCGGCGTTGTGCTGATGATGCTGCCTATTGACTTCTTTCTATGCCCACCGTTGCGCCTGACTTCGTCGCGCGCGTGCGATTCGCTGCGACTCTCGAGCTGTGCTTTACAAATGCTGGCGTATGCTAGCAATATACCTGCTACGCTCTCCGACGTACGACAGCGCGCCGCGTGCTGTTGTGACGGTGGTGACGATATGTTGTTAATGTCCTATTGTACTCACGTACGTTCTTCGCCGTACTCGCTTCCCACTACTGTTTCTTGATACCCTGCACACGCGACTCTCCCACACAAAATCCTTGGCGTCGTACCGCTCAATGTATTTAGCTTATTACTTAGCTCAGTTCGGTGTGATACGTCGGGAGATGACCCGACTGTATATAGGCACGTGATCGTATATTTAATGTATTGTTATTCTTCTTGTTGTTTATTAACTGTTCTGCTAGCTTTGACTCTTGTTTTGGTGGCGCGGTTTTT
Source organism: Priapulus caudatus (assembly GCF_000485595.1). Classification (NCBI taxonomy): domain Eukaryota; kingdom Metazoa; phylum Priapulida; class Priapulimorpha; order Priapulimorphida; family Priapulidae; genus Priapulus; species Priapulus caudatus. Next base: position 46,423 of record NW_014579436.1, read on the forward strand.
TTTTTTGCGTCGGTGAAGCGTTGAAGGAGAGTGTTTCAGGCTAGTCATCAATGATCAAACACAGAGTTAATTTGTAAGTCCATGATGAGTTTTCCACGCACCAGTAATTTATGTTGTGCTCACCCAGCGCTGAGCAGAGCTCCGAAACGTGTCTAATACATAGAATCGTAACTGTGCGCCGATTAGGTAACTACTGAAGAGCTCCCAAGGTTGGTCATTATATATCACCAGCTAGGCCGCGCGGGCCGCGCGCCCCCGCCGCGCGGGCGCCGCGGCGCCGGCCCCCGCCCGGCGGCCGGCCCCCCGCGCGGCCTGACGTCATCTTATTTCCGCATGTGCAAGACCATTACAGTCTGCACTGCTTAAGGCTTCACCAGAAGGCGGTCGTCGGTTAACCGTGTAATATTAAATGGACTTCAAATCACGTCTCTTCTACTCACGTGTAGATTTCAACATGCGCACTTCCTGGTATCTAAGAGCTTCCCCCCGGTGTTCTTCCCAACAAACATCCGAAGCGTTATCGCGGGTGTTGGCTCATTTACTTTAACCAATCTTTAGTTTTCTGTAATTCTGTAATTACCTACTCTACATATTACGACGCCCTTACCTAGTTAATGGCTCTGTTACAACAGCGATAGCCGACTCTCGAATACCGCGATGTCACACTAAGCTACAAGTGTGCCGCCTATCGTTGCGAGTCTTATGTAACTTTCGCTAACTCGAGTTAAGCGTCTATTATGGGCCTTAAACTCGGAGTTAAGGAACTCGAGTTAGCTTAACCTCGATCGACTGGCCGAGGCTTAAAGCTAAACTCGAATTGAAGCCCCGTATAGACGCTTAACTCGCAGGGCTCGAATTAGGGGGCGTTTATCCCGATATCCGTGGAATACAAGATTCTTGTGCGGATACGGAGGATTCAATGCTTGGATCCCTCCGGATAGTCTAAAAAAAATCTCATAATCGGCGATAGTGGTTGTTGAGTTATCAACTTTATACGGCAGCGCATCTGAGCAAGTGCACGAGACGCGACGTGCGCGCCCTGCTTACTAATTTACTAATGGTCAGCACTAGGCGTTTTTATACGCCAGGCATAGCATATTTGCTAAGCGCAAGCGTGGCCGATGGATCATAATGTGAACATGGTATACATGTCATTCATGATTGTATCAGCGAACCGAGACAATGCGTCTAGACAATACGTCTGCAGTGCGAATCACTCAGCCCACTAATGATTAGACGCCGGAGCGAGTTTTATATAATAAATTACATTACATATAATAATTTTCAAATGCTATTATTGCATATTTCAAGATTTTGGATACCAACATTGTTGAAATTACTATCCAAAAAAATCCGGGATAGCAGATCTTTGGGGGGGATACCAGATTTCAATACTGGTATCCCGAATGGATACCATAATAAAATCTAATTTCGCACCCTGGTTATTAACTCGAGTTAAATTTCGTCGTGTAGACGAGCTACTATTTCAACATCAAATTTATAAATCAAAATACCATACTAAGGTTGTATCTCTCTCTCTCTCTCTCTCTCGTTATACTGTATAAATTTACAATGGTACCTGCTGGTCTTCTTGTGTGGAAGCTTCTCCACCACCATTCAAAATCTAGAAGCATCCATGGTATTCTTTGGGACTTCAAGCTTGTCAACATCGCCGTGTGTGCTAGTGGGCCTACTTTCAAAGCGGATCGCTTTTACGCCGAAATTGTAGACGTCGGCTGCTGTCAGTGACAACTGCGAATTAAATGCGTCTGACTGCCAGTTGCCGGGCTGTGTCTTCGTAGAGCATTGTATGATTAACTCGAATTTCTTGGAGTCCACCTCCCCGTGGTGTTCCTCAAACACCTCCATTAGGGTAGATTTTAGGAGGACTGTGGCCAGCTTCCTCTCTTGTGGATGGTGATCGCATTTAGCAAATGTAAGGGCCATGCATGTGGCGGAAGCCATGTTGTTTGTTCTGGTACGCATCCGAAGTTGAACGGCTACTGATTTAACACGTGGCGCCACAAAAGTCTAACGGCCACTGGCGTAAATTCAAAGTATGACGTCAGGCTGGCAGACAGTCTCTGGAGCTCGCGCGCGCGCGCACGCGAGCGCTCGCCCGCGCAGTGTCGTTCAGAAGGCGAGTGGACGCGAGCATTCGCTCATCACGCCTGTTGTTAAGGCCCGCTCTCTCTGTTCTCAAGGCCCGCTGTTCTAACGCGCCAACACGCCAACACGCCGCCGCCAACACGCCTGCATAGCACTGATCTCTACTAACTATACGTATAGTAGTTATTAGTAACGTAACTAGTTAACGTAGTACTAGTTAGTATAGTAGAGATCAATGCTGCATAGCATGTGCGCACTGTAGGTAACGTGCGTGACCTTTTAATACGCAAAAACTGTAGCGAGCGGCTATCAGGCAGGCTGGCAGGCAGACATCGCGCGATGTTCGTACATTTCCTACTTTTATAGAGGTGAGTTAATTGGCTGCATGCCGCAATGTGCAGGGTTATGCTTCGTAATAAATTCATCTTAAATTTATATTAAAGGTCCAATCGATGCATTTGTTGATTTTCATTTTTAAAAGTGTTCAAAAATGTTTAGGGTCGGCAACTATTTGGTAGGGTCGGTCGGGTAACCGGAAACAAACAATTTTTTGTGTTACGCCTTAGTATATTGTTACGTAGTTGTATCATTTATAGTTTTATTTCACGATAGATGGCGCTGGCGTGCGTGTTGTTACGGGGAGAGTGACACGAGGGCGGAGAAAGGAGAGATGCTTTTGTGAATTGACGGATGTTGTTTTGGAAAATAACAAGTAATTCCATCGAGAGTTTTGTTTTACTGGAAATACGTGCGTGAGCGTTCGACAACAACAAGACAGGGGCCTGCATCCCAAGGACTGGTATTTATACTGATAACACACACTTAACTACTGGTAACATTTGGCACCCAACGTGGGGCCCCTGGATAGAGTAACAGCATGTCGAACGCGGAACAGGATGCTGCTGTTGGCGTTACAGGAACAGCAAGTCCTGTGCCCTCCTCTGTACAACCTACCATAGACCTGCAACGTGTGGTGGAGACTCAGCTGGAACAGATCAAAATGCTAACGCAGCAGATGGAGAGACAGCTGCAGGTGCAGCCCGCAGTTCCGGGGTCAGTCACCCTCAAGAAGGACATTGTCATTGTGGGTAAAATTCGTGAGCTGGGTGACCCTAGCACCCTCTCATATGCGTCAGTACATCATCAGCTCGACAGGGCCCGAGAGAGAGGGGTAACGGAGAGGGAATTAGACCAGGGCGTTGTAAGGGCAATAGCGCCGAAGTTACAAGTCAAGGCCTATTTGGAGGGGTGAGGCGACATCGGCCTAATGGAGGTAATGGCAATTTTAGCCAGCCATTACCAAGTAGAGGACGGCCGGGAGCTCTACCAGAGCCTGTGCTCAGCGGTCCAAAGGACCAACGAATCACCCATCGACTTCATCCTGATGGTGATGAGTATCCAGCAGAGGGTAATGGAGGCTGGCTACAACGAGGACCTAGAGACATTCGCTGGTGATTGGGCTAAGAGAGGAATCTTTCAGATGTGAGATGAGGTCTTTACCACCGGGTGCCTCAGATTGTAATATTCTGGAGGTGGCGAAGAAAAGAGCCCTGCTGACAAAAGAGGTGCAGGCTAAACATAACAAAAGCGTGAAAGTATCCTCGATAAGTCAGGAGAACTTAGAAGGTTGGAAGAGGGAAGTGAAGGAGATGCTCAGAAAGGAGCTGAGTGAGACAGGTCAGAAGTAAGAAGGAGGACGTTTGGCTGCCAGGGTTGCAGGGAGAAGCAGCAGAGGTGTAATCACTGTTTCAAGTGTGGTGGTACTGGCCACGTTGCTAAGGAATGCAGCTACCAGACGGGAAACGGACGGCCGTCTGTTCTGACGGGCACAGGACAGGTGGACCCCCAGTGAGACCCCGTAATTTCCATCGGCGACAGGGAGTAGGTAATGGAAAGGTGGCCAGATTAGTAGGAAGAAAGTGTGTCGTCACCCTATACCGGGAAGGCAAGGAGTACCCAGTCTCGTGGAACACCGGAGCAGCCGTGTCTATGATACACACCGAAATGCTAGAGAGGGAGTTCCCTAACCTACCTGTCCAGAGTATCGAGGAGGTGCTGGACACGCCATTTGGAATTAACGTCTGCCTCTAGCCACAAGATACCATTTAAAGGGGTAGTAAACATCAAAGTCGAAGCATCGTTTGATGGCGACCATTCGTGCGTGGTAGAAGTGCCATTCCTAGTTGCCACTGGACCCCTGCCGGAACCCATTGTGGGTTTCAACGTCATGGAGGCTCTGATTGAGGGAGAGTCAGCCATTGTGGGTGACAAGAGGAGAATTTTCGGAGACCTTCCTCGGGGTGTGGTGAATCAAGTTGTAAATACAGCTGAGCAGTGGGACCCACCCATCGACCTGGCACACCTAGACGAGGAGCCTATAAGAAGAAATTTCCACCATTCTCGGAATTTTCCAAGTTTATCTTGAAGGAGTCTCAAATCGCGTGCGATCCAATCACCTCGGCACAGTCCCTGCGCGAATCGAGTATCGGTAGTCATGGTAGTAGCAGTGGTCATGTCAGCAGTTATAGTCGTGGAAGCGTGGATAGGAACAAATTCAGCAATAAGAATAATGTTCAACGCTCTATGAACACTCTTGGAGAAGAACGATCAGTGACAGTCTCGTGTGTGCAGTGTGAGAAGGCACATCACGCAGGGTATTGATAGGCAGATGTTGAGGGCAGAGAGTTATGCCTTCATGCGGGACGAGGAGGACTACAGACTGTCCAGGGCTGAGTCTGACGATTAACGTGAAGGACGACATCCCTGTACAGAAGAGTTATACGGGGATACCCAGGCCCATGTATGAGGAGGTGAAAAGATACCTGCAAGATCTCATTGAGAAGGGCTGGGTACGGAAATCTAAATCTGCGTACTCGTCGCCCGTTGTTTGCGTCAGAAAGAAGGACGGTACACTGAGACTACGTGTCCACTACAGAGCTTTCAATCAGAAGACGATTCCAGACCGCCAACTGCGCCGCCGGCCGCCGGCCGCCGGCTGCGCAACTTGAGGTTGAGGTTCGACTGGAACAGGATTTGGAGCCTCCTATTCTATGTCTACAAGCTCTTGATTAACACGGGGTACGAAAAAGGTGCATGCACATTGATCCACTCGGAATGTTCGCAGCTAGGTCGTTGACCTTTGCAGACCTTGCTCTGAGGTCGTTCGGAATGTTCGCAGACAGGTCGTTGACCTTCGCAGACCTTGCTCTGAGGTCGTTCGGAATGTTCGCAGACCTTGCTCTGAGGTCGTTCGGAATGTTTGCAGACCTTGCTCTGAGGTCGTTCGGAATATGTTCCGCAGACGGCTTCTCTGAGGTGCCGTTCGATGTTCGCAGACAGGTCGTTGACCTTCGCCAGACAGCTTGCTCTCAAGGTCGTTCGAATGTTCGGCGAATGGGTCGCGGTTGACGCCCATTCCACAGACCTGTGTCTGAGGTCGTTCGAAATGTTTGCAGACAGGTCGTTTGACCTTCGCAGACCTTGATCTGAGGTCGTCTCGAATCGTTCGCAGACAGGTCATTGATCCTTCAACAGACGGCTTGCTCTGAGGTCCGTTCGGAAAATGTTCGGGCAAGACAGTGTCGTTGAACGCTCCGCAGACTTGCTCTGAGGTCGTTTTCGGATGTTCCGCAGACCTTGCCTCTGAGTTGTTTCGGAATGTTCGCAGACAGTCGTTGACCCTTCGCAGACCTTGCTCTGAGCTGTTCGTCAGTTCGCAGACCTGCTCTGAGGTCGCTTCGAATGTTTGGCAGAACACTTGCTCTGAGGTCGTTCGGATGTTTGCAGAGCAGGTTCGTTGACCTTGGCACAGACCTTGCTCTGAGGTCGTCGGAATGTTCGCGAGACAGGTCGTTCGGAATGTGTTCGCAGACAGGTCATTGACCCTTCCGCAGACCTTGCTGTGAGGTCGTCGGAAATGTTCGCAGAGCCAGGTCGTCGGAAATGTTCGCAGACCATTGCTCTCAGGTGTTTGGAGAATGTTTGCAAGACAGTCGTTGACACCTTCCAGACGCTTGAGCTCTGAGAGTCCGTTCGGATATGTTCGGCAGACAAGTTCGTATGACGCTTCGGCAGGACCATTGCTCTGGCAGTCCGTGTTGGAATGTTCGCAGACAGTTTCGCTGACCTGTTTGCAGACCTTGCTCTGAGGTCCCGTTCGGCGAATGTCGCAGACTGCTCTGAGGTTGTTCAGAATGTTCGCAGACAGGATCCGTTGACCCGTCCGCCCAAGACCTTGCTCTGCAGTCATTCGGAATGTTTCGCAGACCTTGCTCTGAGGTCGTTCCGGAATGTTTGCAGACCTTGCATCTGAGGTCGTTTCGAATGTTTCGCAGACAGGATCGTTCGGAATGTTCGGCCAGACAGGTCCATTGACACTTAACTGCAGACCTTGCTGTCGAGGTCGTTGTCGGAATGTTCGCAGACAGGTCGTTGTTCGAATGTTCCGCTAGACCTTGCTGCTCCAGGTGGTTGTGGATGTATTGCAGACGAGTCGTTGAACACTTTCGGGCAGAATTTGCCTCTGAGGTCGTTCGGAATGTTCGCAGACAGTTCGTTGAGAAAACCTTCGCAGACACTGGTTTGCTCTGCAGTCCGTTGAGAATGTTCGCAAAGACAGTTCGGCTGAACCTTTCGCAACCTTGCTTCTGAGGTCGTTCGGCATGTTGCAATGACCTTGCTCTGAGGTCCGCTTCCTGAATGTTCGCAGACAGGCTCGTTGACCTTACAACAGACCTTGCTCACTGAGGTCGTTCGGAAATATTCGCAGACAGGTCGTTCGAAATAGTCCGGGAGACCTTGCTCTGAGGTCGTTCGGCAATTTTCGCAAGACAGGTCGTTGACCTTCGAGACGCTTGCTCCTTGAGGTCGATTCGAATGTTCCGGCAGACCTTGGCTCTCGCAGTTCGTTCCGCCAACCGTTCCCGCACACCCTTGCTCACTCGAGGGTTCGTTCTGAATGTTCCGGCCAACACGGAAATCGGTTGCCTTACCACACGAGAACACAATTGCTCCCTGAGGTCGTTCGGAATGTTCGCAGACATGTATCGTTCGACATGTTCCGAGCAGACCTTGCTCTGAGGATCGTTCGGACACGAATGTACACAACAGGTCGTTGACACTTCGCAGACTTTCTCTGAGGTCGTTACGGAATGTTCGCCAGACCTTGCTCTGAGGTCGTTCGGAAATGTTCGCAGAGCAGGTCGTTGACCTCACCCAGACCTTGCTCTCAGGTCGTTTCGGGAATGTTTTGCAGAGCGGTCGTTGCCCTTCACAGACCTTGCCTCTGAGGTCGTCTCGGAAATGTTCGCAAAGACCTTTGCCTAGGTAGTTTGAATGTTCGCAGAGCAGTCGAATTGACCTTCGCAACGCTGCTCCTGGAGGTCGTTTCGGAAATTTCGCAGCTACGGGTCGTTGACCTTCACAGGACGGCTTGCGTCTGAGGTCGTTCGAAATGTTCGCAGACAGGTCGTTGACGACTTCGGCAAGACACTTGCTGCTGAGGTCGTTCGGCAATGTTTTGCAGACCTTGCTCTCAGGCTCGTTCGATGTTCGCAGGACCAGGTAGTTGACCCTTCACAGACCTTGCTCTGAGGTCGTTCGGGAATGTTCGCAGATGGGTCATTGACCTTCCACAGACCTTAGCCTCTGAGGTCGTTCGGATGTTCGGCAGACTGCTTGCTCTGAGGTCGTTCGGAATAGTTTACGCAGACAGTCGTTGACCTTTCGCAAAGACCTTCGATCACTGAGGTCGTTCGGAATGTTCGCAGACGGGTTTCATTGAGCCCTTCGCAGACGCTTGCTCTGAGGGTCGTCGGTAATGTTCGCGCAGACCGGTCGTATGACCCTTTACACAGACCCTTGCTCTGAAGGTCGTTCGGAATGTTCGAAGACCTTGCTTCTCATCGATCGATGTTCGCAGAACCGCCGTCGTTGACCTTAACAGACCATTGGCTCTGGTCGTTCAGAAATATGTTCGCAGCCTAGGTCCGTTGACCTTCAGGCAGACCTTGCTCTGAGGTCTTCGGAATGTTCGCAGACAGGTCGTTGACGCTTGCACCAGACGCTTTGCTCTGAAGGTCGTTGGAAAGTGTTTCGCGAGACCTTCTCTCAAGGTCGATCGAAATGGTTCGGCAGACAGGTCGTTGACCTTGAAACAACAAACCTTGGTCTGAGGC
>NW_014579437.1:0-1651 GCF_000485595.1 Priapulus caudatus
GTGGTTAATTTCGCAGACTGATTATTGTGTTATTATTGGATGTATAGTATTATTGGGTACATGATTAAAAATAGCTGAACTAGATAGTCTATATTATATATATATAATATATATATTATATACACACAAGATATAGTGGACGTGTCACTGTGTGAAGCGGAGGCATGTGACGTCACGGGATCCAGATGTACGTGTATATGATGCATGTATTGTATGCATTCATTGGTACAATAACTAATCAGCTTATCACTCGATATGTGCGTATATATATATATATATATTCCCTTTTGCTATATGTCCATATTCGGCACTCTCTGCCCTCTTATATATTATATCTATATTATCAGGAGTTAAGTCTTAAATTAACTCCTGATATTATATCTTATATCATATATATCTATCCTGTATCCATCACACATGCACACACACAGCTGTCGCGGCCGCATGTCGACCCAGGCAGTCACCAGCCAGCTCAGTAGCAGCAGCAGCAGCAGCTGGTGTGAAACCTCGGTTAATTGGCCTGATCAGCCACCTATGTGCCCTGCCTGCGGTCTAAGCGCTACCCGCTATTAATTATTCACATCCACAGTAGCTGGCCTTAGTCTGCTGTATTGATTCTTCTGCGTGCGTGCGTGCGTGCGTGCGTGCGTGTGAGTGGGGGGGCCGTGCGTACGTGCGGCGAGTGTGTGTCGTGCGTTACGTGGACGCTGACTGGTGCGTTGATCCCGACCGTTTTCCCACCTTCCGCGTACTCGCTCCGTGCTTTACGCGACGCCCTCGCTGGAAACCCGAGCCCCCGTGCGGTGCTCGTGTGCCCCAGTCTGTATGTTCCCCTCGGCTCTGCCTGGTGCGTGCGATGCCGCTGCGTCGTAGATTCTCATTCTGCTGTCCTCCTCGCCGCAGCGGTGTGCGTGCGTGGTCTGGTTGTATGTGTGGTGTGATTGTGTGTGTACTGCCTGTGTGTGGTGTGCGGGGCTGTGAGCGAACTTCTGTGTGCGTGGCGGCTTGCTGTGGAGATCGGTTGTCTGTGTCGTGCCGTGCGATGCGTCCGTGCGTCCGTGTGTGTACACGCCAGACACGCGACGATACGGTGCGTGATCATTCTCTACTCTCATCTCCTCTCTCTCTCTCGCTAGCACGCCCTAGCAGACGCAACGGTGTTTGTGGGCGTGATAGCTCGTAGCATCGGGGATTGGTCTGGGCGCGCATTAGAATGTGTTGATCGATAGATGTGCTACTGATATGTAGTTATGCAATCGTCACCAGCGAGACAGCATCATTCATCTCCTCTCTTCCTCCTCTTCACTCCTCCTCCTCCTCCTGTCTATTCCTTTGTACTGCCTTTTCTACCTCCTCCTCTTCTATTCCTCTTGTGCTGCCGTTCCTCCTCCTCACCTCCTACCTCCTCTCTTCTATGTCCTCTTGTACTGCTTACGCCTCCTCCTCCTCCTGTCTATTCCTTTTTATGCTGCTTCCTCCTCGCCTCTTCCTTCTATTCCTCTTTGTGCTGATTCCTCTCTCTCCTCCTTCGTATTCCTCTTCCTACCTCCTTTCTACTCCTCTTGTGCTGCTTCTTCCTCCTTCCTTTCCTTCTTCCTCCTCCTGCCTCCTCCTTCTATTCCTTTGTGCTGCGTTGCTTCTCCTCCTTCTT
>NW_014579437.1:1985-2787 GCF_000485595.1 Priapulus caudatus
AGCATGTAAGCGTCCTGCTAGTGTATTTTCTTCCCTACGCTTTCTTTCTCTTTCTCCCTCCCTTGCCCCCCCCCCTCTGCCTCTGATTACTTGAGAGCCACAGTTCTTTTGAATTATTCCTTTTTCTTCGATCAGTCCTCGACCGAGATTACAAGTCACGTGACGACCGTTGACACAAAAATTATGCTCGTGCCACACTTGACACTTCATTGTGACATCACACGTGACACTTCATTGTGACATCACACGTGACACTTCATTGTGACATCACACGATGCCACTCAGAAATGACACAAAAAGCAGCAAAAAATGCAAATGTTCATCATTTATGATATTTTACGTCTATTATATATATATTTAAACACAGCTCGAGAGAATATTGCGAAATATTTCATGACCTAACTGTAGTTTGTTGAGGCGCCTGCTTGAATGGCGACATGAGAAGTTTCTTTTCAATGACTACAGAAGAAGGATATAGAATGCCTATAGATGAAGGGAGAAAGTTTCACACAATTTCATCTCCATGCAATCGCTTTACAATCGTCTGTTTTTTCGCGATAACGGCGTGTTTTTGTCACGCGGCGATTGATCACAATTTTGTGAGAGAGAGAGAGAAAGAGAGAAAAAGAAAGCGAGAGAGAGAGAGAGAGAGCAAACGGAAGAGAGAGAGCAAGCGGAAGAGAGAGAGGGGGAAGAGAGATCCGGAAGTTGTAGAGAAAGATTTTCGCTTTCGTCTCTCTTTCTTACTTCTCTCTCTCTCTCTCTCTCTCTCTCTCTCTCTCTCTCTCTCTCTCTCTCTCTC
>NW_014579437.1:4354-5569 GCF_000485595.1 Priapulus caudatus
GTATATATGAGCTGTTATTATATATATACAGCTTGCGATTCCTTCCACGGCCAAGCATCCGCCATGTTTAATCGACATGTTCATATTTCTATTTCATTTTTCATGCACAATTCGATACGCAATTTAGAAAAAATCTCCCGCCGTACGGATAAAATACCGGTTAAAATTGTAAATAATAACGATAATTGTCACGCTGATTCGCAGCGATTCTGTCACATGATCTCGCCATCAAAGCGGTAAGGTGACCAGTTACAGAGCATTTATAGTTCCTTGACGCGGTGACGAGGTCAGCTTCCTACGAATCACATATATATAATGTGCGAGACTGGAGCACGTATGAATGTCCCCCCCCTACATGTCCCTGTCATCATTCCCATAGATCATGTATCACATATATATATATAATGTGCGAGACTGGAGCACATATGAATCAACCTACATGTCCCTGTCATCATTCCCATAGATCATGTATCACATATATATATATAATGTGCGAGACTGGAGCACGTATGAATCAACCTACATGTCCCTGTCATCATGCATAGATCATGTATCACACATATATATAATGTGCGAGACGTGAGCACGTATGAATCAACCTACATGTCCCTGTCATCATGCATAGATCATGTATACAAACAGTGAAACACATACATGTAACAGTATGTACAAAGTAACAAACACATTGATGACATAGAAAGCAAGAAAGTAAGGCACAGTATATATGCACACTATGTTGGGCACTTAGTGATAATATAATTAATATAAGGCAATTAGCTGAGAGACATAATTATACGACTTATTTATGAGGTTATCTGCCACGCATCGGAATACCGGTGGCGGTGTACCGGTGTATCACATGAAGAGTGAAGTATTATAATAAGCGAGTCCGGCATTACAACTGCACATGCGCGAGTTTGCCCAGGTCAAAGGTCATTCGGGATAAACAATAGGTTCCCGCCAGCTGAGCTACTGTGTGTATACATTACGATCGATGCTTTTGACTGGCGTTTCATACGTACATTCAATAGTATGACAGTACTGAACTATACATTTAGTTTGTGAAGGCCCGGTGTATAGTTGCATTTGCATAAACAATTTTAAGAGAATTGGTGTTTTCAAGCCATATATACGTGTGTCTGGATTAGTTCCAGGATGCATGTCGGGATCTTGTTTTGTGTATATGCTGTGTAGTTTTTTATAATTCCTCATGTA
>NW_014579437.1:6776-7558 GCF_000485595.1 Priapulus caudatus
CTCTCTCTCTCTCTTTCTCTCGCGCGCTCTCTCTCTCTCTCTCTCTCTCTCTCTAGAGCTCTAGAGCTCTCCCTCTCGCTTTTTTTCTCTTTTTCGCTTTTTTTCCTCTCCGTACTCTCTCTTTCTCTCTCTCTATTTATCTCTCTCCCTATCGCTCTCTCGCTTTCTTTTGTCCCCTCTCTCCTCACCCCTTCCTCCAGCGCACGCTCCCTCTAATTCTCTTGCTGTATGAACTATGGGTTCGTAATTTTCCATTTTATCTAGTTTGTAGACTTCCCGCATTCTTCTTTTTAGTGAACCCTTACAGTGAAGGTTGTACGGCGTGTTTTCACTGTATAATAAATCTATGTGTGCGTGCGTGTGTGCGTGCGTGTGTGTGTGTGTCCGCGTGCCGCTGCGTGCGTGCATGCGTGCGCGGGTGCGTGCGTGTGTGCGTGCGTGCGTGCGTGCGTGCGTGTGTGCAGTCAGTACAGACGAATAAGCATATACCGTTATACACGCACGCACGCACGCATACAAATCATTATGATATTTCGAGCCTGCTAACTGTTTCACTGACGTTCCCTGAACATTGCGCACTCGTGCAATTTTACTGCGGAAACTCGCTGGCGGTATATAATCATTACAAACTTCATTATTAAAAACGTATCCGTCAGGACCGTCACCATACAATATGGAATTGCCTTGCCAGTAATAATTATATATATGTGTGTATATGTGTTTCCTGCGGATTCATCACTGTAACCGTTATGGTTTGCTATTAGTTGTAATATCTCTATCTC
>NW_014579437.1:11856-13042 GCF_000485595.1 Priapulus caudatus
TCTCTCTCTCTCTCTCTCTCTCTCTCTCTCTCTCTCTATCTCGCTCTCTCCCTGTCTGTCTCTCACTCTTCCCTGTTTGTCTAGCTGTCTCTCTCTCTCGTTCTCGCTCGCGCGCTTGCTATAGATATAGATATAGATAATATACATATATACGTACACGCATGCAGACATATAGATATAATCCGGAGTGAATAATAATAGATCTATATAATGATATAATGAGAGAGAATATGCGCGCTCCATGATGACGCATAGAGACAGTGCGTAAACAGGGCGTTGCTAGGGCAACACGTACTCGCGTATCTCTCCCGCATCTTACAGCGAAGCAACCCACCCATCGTGCGCGGGTCCACACACACGCAGACGTTAGCGCGCTATTAACACTACACACAGCTAGCATACACACGGAGTTAGCTCTACTATGAAGGAATAGGAGGATGTTAGCTTACCTGCGCGGCTACCTGGCTATAGGTGAAGAGACGGAACGCGGGCAGCAGGGAAGGCGTTCCTGTACTCACGCCACGTAGCTACGGAATACTCGCTCTTTCTCTCTGCCTCTCGTTGCTCCCTCCTCATCCGGGGATGCTGCGCCGACGCTGCAATGGTTGCGTCCGTACGCAGGGGTGGTGCGCAGGTCCTGATCGGCCCAAGGATAATCAGGGGGGAGAGGGAGGAGGAGGACGAGGAGGAGGAGGAGGAAGGGAGGGGAGATGGAGGATGATGATGATGAGGGGAGGATGGGAGGGGAAGGAGGTGGAGGATGGGATGGGAGGAAGTGGAGTAGGATGATGGGAGGGGAGGAGGGGATAGGAGAGGAGGGGAGGATAGGAGAGGAGAAGGGGAGGTGGAGGATGAAAGGGGAGGATGGGAGAGGAGAAGATTGAGTAGGAAGAAGAAAGGATGGGAGAAGAGGAAGATGAGGAAGAGGATGAAGAGAAGGATTTGTAACCCTCGTCACATTTCGCTGAGACGGAGTTTTTAAACTCAATGACAGAATGTTTCAAACTGATAATGTAGACGCGATATATTGTAATATTGTACGAAATGTGAGTCAAACGTCACGAACATCATCAACCTTCTCTATATTATATACCGCTGATAATATTAATAATAGTACGAATTTATAGGTATAATTGGTGTATATATATATATCAGGAATAGATAATAGGGAATTCCCTATTATCTA
>NW_014579437.1:16017-17205 GCF_000485595.1 Priapulus caudatus
CGCCCGGTGGCTCCCCACCGCGCCCGGTGGCTCCCTCATCATCGCCCCCGCCGCTGCTTTTCTACGTCGGCGGCGGGGAGGTCGGTTGCCGCGGCGACGGTTGCCGCGGCGACGTCCTCCGGCATTCTACTGTCCATGAGCATTGTGGGAATGTCAGTGCCGAAGTAGACTTTCCTGTTGTTGGCTACGGCCTGAAGCTCCTTAAGCTTGATGTACTCCGTCGTGAGCAGGATCTGAAAGTACGCCGTCATCATCATCACCGTCATCATCATCATCATCATCCTCGTCCTCATCATCATCATCATCATCGTCATCATCATCATCATCATCCTCGTCCTCATCATCATCATCATCATCGTCATCATCATCGTCATTGTCATCATCATCATCATCGTCATCATCATCATCGTCGTCATCGTCATCGTCATCGTCATCGTCATCATCATCGTCATCATCATCATCATCATCATCATCCTCATCATCATCGTCATCATCATCGTCATTGTCATCATCATCATCATCATCATCATCAGCCGCTGTCTCTCCCGACGAAATCGGAAAGGGGGTCGGGAATCTTAGCGATAATTTTTGTGATTTGTTTTTTATGTTGAAAGTAAAAATCAATATGATAAATTGTAATTGGGGTAACGCAGCGTGGCATTTCCAATTTCTTTCTCGGAATTCGACCTTCGGTTATCGCCGTTAGGGTCGAACAGTTGGAGTTTGCAAAACAAATCGAAAGCGTGGTTGTGAGCCTCTAATGGCTACGTGCTGCCATCTGTTGGCGACAAAGTACAACAAAGCGTATAACAAAATACATTGTTTATACGTAGTTCCAAACGGTTTGCTGTGTCAGTGCTAATGTGGATTTCCTACGCCGGAAACTTTACCCCATCCAGGCCCCCACCCTCCCACCGAAATCCAGTCCACTAACAGCAGCCACCTTCTCCCTCCCTCCCTCCCTCCCTCCATCCCTTGCTATACACACCTTGTTTGCGTCTGCCTCCCTCAGTGTCGCGTAATAATCAGCGTCGGCTGCAGCCTTGATCTTCGCGAGATGAGAGCTATCTGTACGGAGAGAGAAGGAGAGCTCGTTATCTCTCAATTAACGGATTGTTAGCCCTAATAAAACAATGCCCTGCAGCAGCAGCAGCAAGCAGCAGTAACAGTAGTAGTAGCAGCAGTAGC
>NW_014579437.1:21283-26200 GCF_000485595.1 Priapulus caudatus
GGGTCCAGGGCCCTGGAAGCTCAGGGGTTTTAGATGCTCTCTGATGCAATCCGAGCTTTATTTTGGAGCATTTTTGCACATAATTTTTGACCAATATTTCAGAAATAATTTTGGTTGAGTCAAAGAGTCATGAGTGATGAGTCATGAGGGTAAACTCTGGGAAAAAAGGGGTGCGACTGCACCCATCGCACACCCCCTTCGGATGGCCATGTATATATATACATATACTAGATGATTTATAGACAATATAACATAAAAAGTACAAATTTATATAATAAACACGCAGATTTTGCATGTGAAAGAGATTATTTATGCGTCTGTGAGAGGGTAGTAACAAACACAGACACAGACCCACACTGTACTACACACCAACACCCGGCGACTCACCCTGTAGTACACAGCTACATGGCCCTCCTCTATCTTATGGATGGCACAGTTGAGCAGCACCGCAGCGACAACGCCGCTAAGCAACACGATTATCGCTGCGTTCGCCATTTTGTTTCGGCGTTATCAGCGTAAACCTGTAAAACTAAAAAGTACTCGTTGGGTTAGGTCTCTCAGATTTGTGGAGATATTGAGCACGGCCTGGACAGCTAAAGCAATGAAATTATTACTAAACTAGAATAGTTCCTTTTCCTACATCACCTTTGTTCACCAGTTTCATTTATTATTCCGTAGGCCTATTCGGTTAGGTTACAGAAACATGCCCGGGCCCCCCACTCCGAGGTCGGAGGGACCGCATGCGCGTTCCCCAAATCTCCGGTAAAGGGGTATTTTTCGCGCGACAAAATCCGGCCCAAGAATTGTAAAAAAGGGGGTGTATTTGACTTTTCACCCAGAGATTTCTTTAAAAAGGGAGTGTTTTTCCTCTCTCTCTCTTTCATCTTGAATATCATAGAAAACTTTATCAAATCCCGGGATCAAATTCGTGAAATTCCTGCTAGTTTTGAAAGCTCATTCAGGATTATTTCGGATTAGGGGTCTCCAAGGCAGGAAAACCCCGCAAAAAGCCCGCGAAAGGAGGGTTCAGAAATGTTGGCAGTCCTGAGATAGGGGGGTGCTTTCAAAGGGAGGGAACGAGCATATGCGTACCCTAAATAACACTGAGTGGGGGGGGGGGAGGGGATACATGTCATTCGTTTAACTAATGTTAGATTTATAACTTCGTTTACGCGTATTAAGCTACCCCTCACATGGTTCACATCTCGCCCTAAATACCTATATTCACATCTACAAGGGTGCATTTCTCATTCGGGGAATATATTACGTGACGAGGGGCGGCGACGGGGTGTGGAAGATGTTCGATCATCAGACATTGTCGGTATCTAAAATTCTTTCTGAAGGCAATTACGCACGTGCCAACACGTCAGCTTTAACGTTAACATAGCGCAGTACAATTCACTAATATCATGTTGTCAGCCTCGTTACTGTGTTCTTACCTAATCTAATGTAGTAGAAGTTACACACTGTTTGTTTCCCAAACTCAAAAGTACATCTAACTACGAACTATGGGTGACATGTAAACAATACTAAACATGCGCTGATGCAGGCGTGTATGCGAGTATATTCAGTATATTTTTCCAAACCAAGAAATCTATCAATAAAACATGCTTTATTAAATATACACTGCAATTATATTTGTTTATCTAATAAATTATTAAATATATATTTTTGATTAATATGAAAATAATCGTTTATAAATTATTAGAATAGTTTAAACTCTGCATACAATACTTTTATGAATCGCTGGCTGTATTATCGAGCAAGATGGCTGCCCCCAGTGAAACTAAGGGGCTAGAATTTATTGCCCGATCGTTCATAGCGGGAGGTACTTAAAAGATCGTTTATTCGTTAGTTATCAACGTAGATTCCAAATTATGAACCATATTATTCATTCCACAGTAAAAGACATATTGTTTATAGGTTAAGGTTCTAGTTTTATGAGACCTGATTCGCAAGTTCAACTCAAGTTCAAATTAGTACTACTACTACTAGTAGTTTAAATTACATAAATGTTTATTTACATAACATTTTCATTTTGTCATTGTTTTCGCTCTATTTAACAGGTGTATCTGGAATGTGCGCCAAAACGTCGATAGCGCCACTAGATAGAGTAAAAATCCTCCTTCAAGCTCACAACGTACACTATAAACATCTAGGTATACTATGATGATGCAATGATTTTTAACCGAAAGAGTTAGAATTCAAAGATATATGAATTTTAATTCAATTAAAAGCACAGGTCAACGTCTTACGCTCACGAAGATGAAGTCTTCCTATAACTATAAGTACTGCTGCCAGGTTCTATGTCCCTCTGCGTACCCGGTACTGCCGGAACTAGCTCTAGTAGTAGTACTATAGCCCGCGTACATTGACTGCCGCAGGGCTATAGCACATTGTCGCTGTCAGCTGGAAATAGCATCAACACCGGTTCCCGAAGTTCCCTCGAAAAATCGCTTTACAAAACGCAAAATGATCGGGCTTTTTAACACTTATCTATCTATGTGGACATCTCACCTATCTTTTTGAACACTTTACACAACTTTACACCATGTATTTATCCTTTTATTCCACAAAGTAAGCACTACTGGCAATTCATTTTCAAACGATATGGCGTGCGCACGCGTGACGTCACCGGTATTGTATATACATGCACCATAGCTGCCATATGTGTTTTGCGTACATATCTGGTGATGTCACGCATGCGCACGCCATATCGTTTGAAAATGAATTGCCAGTAGTGCTTACTTTGTGGAATAAAAGGATAAATACATGGTGTAAAGTTGTGTAAAGTGTTCAAAAAGATAGGTGAGATGTCCACGTAGATAGATTAAGTGTTAAAAAGCCCGATCATTTTGCGTTTTGTAAAGCGGTGTTGATGCTATTTCCAGCTGACAATGTGCTATAGCCCTGCGGCAGTCAATGTACGCGGGCTATAGTACTAGAGCTATGCCGGAACAGACCCTGGGTACGGTCCGGTATACCGGAACGTACCCTGGTACTATCTAATATGCCGGACCGTACCTCGCCTACTCCACTAACGAGTCTAGGGAGTCGCCTACGCCTGTACTCCCTAACCCTAACCATAACCGGGTAACCCTAACCCTAACCCTAACCATATCAGATAGTTACTAGGGTACATTCCGGCAGTACTCAGGGAGACATAGACCCTATCAGCATAAGTACCGGTACTGATGTTTTAGTAGTAGTATACGGTGAGGAGCTTGCAAGCTCATCATGTTGACATATCTGTTACAAATGTACCATCTTTAAATTAATAAATAAATAATAAATAACAATAGTATGCCTTCTGCCACGAAATTCACAAAATCATAGAGGGTAAAATATCATATATCACAGATCTGTAAAATTCACAATATAACCTGTGTACACCGGTAAAACATAGACATGTGTTTTTTAGGTGTGGTGCGAACATTAAAGCATATTGTGATAAAGGAAAACTTCCTTGCCTTGTACAAAAGCAATGGAGCTCAAATGGTTCGAATATTTCCATATGCAGCCGTGCAGTTTATGTCATATGAACAATACAAGAAGGTAAGACTAGTAAAAGAAAAAAAGCACTTATGTTAATCATTCTTAGGCAAACTTTTTATATCTTATCTTCCTCAGCAAGATTTTAGTTAACTTGAACACACTGTATAGCCTTGCATTCCCCACCAGCCACACCATCAGTTCTCACAACCTTTTATGTATTTAAATTTATTATTAAGATACTAGATCGCGTGTGCACATAAATATTTAATTAGATCTCTCTTATTTCCAGATCATGACGCAATTTTTCGGGCAACATTCGCACATCTCCAAGATGATTGCCGGCTCGTGTGCAGGTGCGTAAATCTTCTGAGGTGTTCACCAGGGAGGCATCATGTGCCAAAGTTTTGCTGGCTACCCAAAAATGACATGTATACGTACAATGTGTCGTTAGTGGCACATTTACACGTGTATTTCATCTCTGCAAGAGCTTAGAGCTCTGTGGTTAGAGTGAGTGTAACACATTGCTGCTTCGTATAAAGAGTGGGGTTGCTTTTTATCTCACTGGCCGTTTCGTTGTCGTTGCTTCCGCTAGACATTGGTGGCGCCATCTAGCCGTTTATCTCTCTTGCCGTTTCGTTGCAGGGGTGTCGGCTGTCACCGTCACGTATCCGCTGGACATGGTTCGTGCGCGGCTTGCGTTCCAAGTGACCGGAGAACATGTCTACACTGGCATCTCACATACACTACGCTCTATAGTAACAAAGGTATACACGTATTTCACACACGCTATACCCCATAGTAACACAGGTACACGCATATCTGAGATATGTGTTAATCTGTGTACATGTACAGTGTATAGTTTACACACTATGCATGTAGTTTATATGTATAGTGACACAGGTAACCACACATTGCACACGCACCACATGCCGTACTTTTTCCCACACGCAGTAGTTGTCTTGAGCAAAACGCTCTTAACAATTGTGGTGGCACCACTTGTATTGTCGGAATGTCGCAAATGGCTTCTTGGTTCGTGCGACGACTTTCTAGAGTCTCGTCGAAAAATTCCTTTTAGCGATCGTAAACGTTCTGCTGTTTCAGGAAGGAGGCGTCAGAGCCCTCTACAGGGGATTCTCGCCGACAATACTAGGAATGATACCTTATGCAGGTAAGTAGAACCTTGACTTCATTCTCACCTGCCTTTTTTGCAATATCTCGAGAAAATCAAGGCAAATCGGTCATCTAGGCTGGAGCTAAATTTTTTGTCCTACTGGATGTAGGTTTTTGTTGATCTCAGCATTACTACGTGGGCAGTAGATGTCTAGCTGTTGCTGTACTTCTCATACATATCGAAACATTTATTATATATTACAATATTATGTTCATGTATATATATATATATATATATATATATATATATAT
>NW_014579437.1:26351-27603 GCF_000485595.1 Priapulus caudatus
ATGGGGGGGGGGATTGTACTGTCAGTGCAGTTAGTATAGATTGACGTATGATGGGGGTTTTTGCACTGTCAGTATCGTAACAAACTCTCGAGGTCAGTGTTTTAGGTAAATATAGGGCATCTGCATTGATACCTACCATGGATTTGCTTCACTGGCGCCCACAGGTCTTAAAAAAGTAGAAGCGCAGAAGGATAAAATCTTCAGTGATAATAAAAAGCAAGCGCTGTAGGCGCGCTGCATGCTAGGGGGGTCTGGGGGCATGCCCCCCCCCTGAAAATTTTTGAATGATAGACGTCTGGAGATGCAATCTGGTGAGTCTTGCGAGAGAGATTTAGGAACAAAATGTAGGTACAAAATTGTTTAACCCAAAAGTTACTGGAAGCACTGTGCTTCCAGTGCTTCTATCTGCGGGCACCACTGATTTGCTTTATTCATTTGCTAATATGTGAAAACATGCCACTACTCTATAAATATTTCTATTTTATAAATAAGACATTTCCACGTTCACTTGCTCGTCTGCAGGTACCCGATGGACGTTGCTAGGCGACGGATGCAGCTGGCAGAGATGATGAAGGAAGGTCATGCATTCAGGTGAGGAGGCTGAGAACGAGACTCACAGATGTAGACGAGACGTCTGTGAGACGATGGCGATGTAGGCGATGGCGTCTCCTGAGAGGTTTCAGTGACGTATTGAATGCAGTTCGCACTGCGAGGGTAGTGTAAAACTGTATGAAGGGTTTTCATGGTCGCCCTTCATGGTCGGCTTTCATGGTCGCCCTTCTTACTTCCTGTGATTCCCAATGTGCCATGGAACCTCAAAGGTTCCAATTGAATTCAATGCAATTCTTCCCATATTCTTAAAACAAGGATTTCACGTTTTCTCAACTATTTTCATATTTTCTCAACCATTCATTTTCCGTTTTATAGCCTACACCGGCAGAAACTCATAGTGTTTTTTAGGCCGGAGTAATCGACAATACGTCCGCTAACAGATGACACCTAATTTGTTTAATCTTTGAATTTTCACACCTATTAATTCCCCCCCCCCCGCAATTAATTCACAAGGCGAACCATTTCAAACGTCGATAAATAACAGATAAATTATAAATAAGTACTGCTAGTAACTAACGAATAATGAAAGATCGCGCGCGCGCCAGGGCTCGAATTAACCGACGGCACCGACGGCAATTGCCGTCGGTGCCCCTATCAATTGCCGTACTGCCCTTGAAAATCCAACCCGATCGACGGCAGT
>NW_014579437.1:27613-33290 GCF_000485595.1 Priapulus caudatus
CGATGACGATGATGATGATGATGATGATGATGATGATGATGTTGATGATGACCAGGGAGTAAAGAGTTAACAGTTTATCATGCCAGTGTTCTCCCATGTTTGGCACGCTACGTGGCGAGATGCTATGCATTGCCGAGGTAGATTTACTGTTTTTGATTTTCTCTTGTTGGGCAAAATAGGAAATGGTCGCCCATGCGTTACACAGACAGTCTTTAGATTGGCATGTATCGGGAGGTTTGATGCATGCTCAGCCTTCTAGGTTTATATTTCTGATGGTGCTCTGAAAAAGACACGATGACGTCAGCCGCGACACTCTGACGTAAATATTTCAGTGTTGTTAAAGCAGCCGCCATGACAACAGAACCGAAACAAATGGAGAATTCGTTACCAGGCGTGCGGCAAACAATGCGAGACAGCGAGGGAGGAGGGGAGAGAGAAACCGAGAGAGGCAGCGAGAGAGGAAGCGAGGGAAGCAGCAAGAGAGGAAGCGAGGGAGACAGCAAGAGAGAAAGCAAGAGAGGCAGCAAGAGAGGCAGCGAGGGAGATGGGGAGTGAGGAAGCGATGAAGTCGGTAAGAGATAGGAAGAGACGGCGACGGAGTCTGTAAGAGAGGGACAAGAGAAGAGGCAGCAAGAGAGAGAGAAGTAGTGAGCGAGAGAGAGAGAGGGGGGCAGCGAGCGAGGGGTAAGAGACAGCGCGAGTTCATGGGCTTTGCTCCGTCTTCCTTACGGTGACAGGTTTCCTGGTGCGTAGCGAGTGGAGCACTGAGTCTTGGTGACGAGTGGGTGACAGACGCAGGTGTGTGAGTAGGTGTCGCAGTACCACGGACCGTTCAACACGGAGCCCTGAGCTCCGGCAAAGCCTAGACACTCGATGTTGCTCAGACAGAAGCCTCCCAGCTGCATGCCTGCAATGAGAGAGCGAGAGAGAGAGGGGCGATTAGTCGTGGTGGTGATGATGATGATGATGATGATGATAATGATGATGATGATGATGATGATGATAATAATGGTAATGATGATGATGATGATAATGATGATGATGATGATGATGATGATGATGATGATGATGATGATGATGATGATGATCATGATGATCATAATGGTGGTGATGGTGGTGATGATGATGATGATGATGATGATGGTGGTGATGATGATGATGATGATGATGATGATGAAGATTATGACGATGTTGATAATGAAGACAAGGACGGTGACTACGACAATAACACTGATTCGCTAACTCATCTTGTACACAGCGTGTGTGTGTGCTGCGTGAGTGAGGAGGAGGAGGTAATGACGTATTGCACGTGTGCTATATACTATATACTATATACTAATACTATATACTGATATCGACTATATACCATATACTATTATTACTATTGATTACTATATACTACGTATACTATATAGCGTATATACTATAGTACATGATTACTTAGGTATACTATAGTACTATATACCTCCACCCTATACTAGTATACTATATACTATATCACTAGGTATTACTTATATCTACAGCTTATACTACAATAGCCATCCCCTGTACTACTATAAGACAGTATCTAGCAGGTATGAGGGCGGCCAGCGTGAATCCCAACTCTGCTGCTGTCAGACATTTTGCTTGTAGGGAACCATGACGACGACAATCCTCATCCTGGTGGCAGGGATCGAAGGGATGCTGCGACTACACGAACATAAACAAACACACGTCGACTCCTAATATTGATAAGAATTATCGATCTTATTGAGCACCCTAATCTACTCGATTGAGCCTTATTGATTCGTGGAATGTCGAGTCAATGCCATCGATTCATATTATTGATTGCAATATCGAGTTCTTACGATTGATTTCAGCTATTGATTAAAATTCTCAGCATTAGTTGCAACAACCGATCTTGCATCGATTCTCAATGTGTAAGTAACGCCCCTCAGTTCATGTATATCGGATTGCTGTATATTGGTACTTAAAATATATGAGTTATCGATTTAAAGATGGACAAGATGAGTCATCGGATTACTGCACTCAATCCACCCAGCCTGTCGACAAACCTCTGCCGAGATCTTAGAACCTTGGGAGACTGTGACTATGCGACCACCGGCGTAGCACTACACAGACGGACACCTCAACCAATGGGCCGGCCGCTTATGCCCAGTCAGGAGCCAGTAGGGGTCGCGGCATTAGAGCTTTAACCTCGCTCGACCTGAATCCTGTAATTACTAATTACTGATTACTAAGCTCCGTAAGATTGTTTATCACCAGCTAGCACGGGGTCGTCTGCTAGAGTCGTGACCCGGCTCCACACGATTGATCTTCATCGCCAGAGGGACGGAGATGACACGCACACACGGCGAGTCGCGACGCCCACGGCCACGCAGACCCACGCTTACAAGCACTGCAACCGCACACCGCACAGCAACGGCACGAACGCACGGAAACGCACGCACGCACTGCCACGCACTCGCACGGCACGCACGCAAAACACGACGAAAACGCAGCACGCTACGCACGCCACGCACGCCCACGTCACGCACTGCGCTCAGTGCACGCACACGCACAGCGCACGCACCGCGCACGGCACGCACGCTCAGAAGACACACTAAAAAACGACACGCGACACTCCACTGCGACGACACACACACACTACACACAGCACAGGCACACGACGCAAAACGCGACACCGTCGAGCGCGAACGCAACGCACGCGACAACACCACACACGCGCAGCACACGATGACAACACACAGCACAGCATGCACACACTCACAGTCGCACCAGCCAGCACCACGCTGACACGGCACATGTACCCCACGCACAGCATACACAGCGACGCACAGCCCACACAAACGATACACGACCACGGCACACACACACACACACACGACAACACAAATAGCACACACACACACACGACAACACACAATCGACACAGGCATACACACACACAGGCAAACACGACACACACTACACACACACAACCCACTACGACACACACGAGCACACACACGACAAATACCACAGCGACAATACACACACGCACGTTTGTACAACAGACAGCAAGACAAATTACCACGCCGACACCCGCACGCCGCACGCACGGCACATCGACACCCACAGCACAAACACCACACGCACACACACGACACCAGCACCACACAGCGACACACACACAGCACACACACACACACGCAACGACGCACACACAGCATTAGCACACGACGACGACAACACACACGACACACACACTAGACACACACAGAACACACGCACGCACCACGACACACGACTCTAGTACACACACCACACACAGCACACACGCGACCCACGCACACACCAGCATCACACACAACACACACGCACTACGCACACGACGACACACAGCACACACGCTACAACAACACACGACGCGCAGGCGCACGACACACACACACGACGCCACAAGTACAAATTGCGATTAGAGAGCACGGCACGCTGACGCATGTGTCGCCTCTGCGCGACGTATTTTCTGATGAGCCGTCGCGACCACTTGCTGGCAGTCGCTTGCCGTTCCGGAGCTTCTTCGGCACACGCTGGCGTGTTGATGCGGACAGCTGGCCGCGGTGGCGCCGGGGTTCCGTTTTTCCAACACGCACGCTCTGCCAGCGCCGACAACTTACAAGATTACACGTCATATGCGTAGGCTCGCCAGTTGTCAAGGAGGAGAGGAGGAGGGAGGGAGGTGCAGGCGGAGTCGTCAACGAGCGGGTCGCGGCCAAGTGTGTCGGCAGGAGGGTCGCAGACAATCGACGCCGGCTCCTGCGGCGTGCCTGTGAGGGGAGCAGAGGGAGGATGCCGGGGGAGAGGGGAGAGTAATGAGGGATCTGGAGGCTACTCTGGACGACAGCCGTGCGGGAGGACTAGTCGACCACGTCGCCCCACAGTCCTGTGCTCTCCTCTCTGTCGCTTTCTCGCTTCGCGACCGGACCCTTATCCTCTGATAAATTGGAACGTGATTCAGTCGCGGGCTTAGCGCTGCTGTCATCAGGCCTTTTCCGCCTTTCGCTCGTCAGTGGCCAGCGCCTCGGTGTGTTTGCCCCTCCTGCTTGAAGCATTTCATCCGGACGGTGTTCGAGAGAAGCATGCGCAGGCAAATGGCACCGGGTGTGCAGAGTCACCTCGGATCTGCTGCGCTCCTAACCTTATGATGATGCCAGTTGCCTGCGACTTCCGGTGGGTCTCAAGGCTCGGGGAACTCGTTGTGTTGGTAATAGTGACATCTTACGTTATCGTCCACTAGATCTTGTTTGATCAATTTCCGCAGTGCGTGATGTGATATTAGAGTGGATCTTGTGTGGATCGGTAGCGAGTGAGTCGGCAGGGACGGCTACTTGGAGAGCTCGCGTACCCCATCGGAGCTGTTGTGTATGTGGCGTCGTGGTCCTGGTTCCCGGGTACCGTCAGAGCGAGACGCGACCATGGTCTGCCGCCGCGGTGGGCTTCCCGCTCGCTGGCCCGCCCTGGGGACGAAATCGGGAGTCGTTGGATTCTTCTACGTCAGGACGGTCCGACTGTCTCTTGTCCGTTGGGGGTGAGTGACTGAGTCTTGTCTTCGTCCTTAGTCTTGGTATATGTTATAAGTCATTGGTCGAGTAGATGAGTCTATGGATCAGAATATTGTATTCGTCAAAGGGATATGTCTTATGTCATCTGAGTCTTCGTGTTAGTCGGATATAGTACGGATTTCAGTTTCTGCTTGTCTTGCGTACTAATGTATCTGCCCGTGCACTCGTTTCGGTCTGCGCTTTCCGCCAGTCCCCGTAGGTGTCCCGCGGAGTTCTGCGCTCCCCACGTGTTCTTGTTGGTGCGTCCCGTCTAGTGTCTTCCTTATCCCATCGTATCATCTTCATTCTCTTTTAATCATCTCCCCCATTTCTCGATTCTTCCCCCTCCGCATTTGTCTCTTGCTCATGATACTGTCTCCTCGGGTCTCCTTGATATCTCTCGTCTTTTTCCTTACTCCCCATCATCCCCCCGACCTTCGCCTCTCTTCTCCGCTCTCTCAATTGCCGGTGCAGGTGGGAGGTTCTGTGTGTGGTGAGGTGTTAGGCTTTGGGGCTCCAGGGTCTCGTGCGGGTTGCCCGGTGGTGGTACTGCCCGATTCGGGGCNAGAAAGAGAGAGATAGAGAGAGAGAAAAGAGAGATAGAGAGAGGGGATAGGGAGAGGGATAGGGAACAGCGATAGATATCAGATAGATTCGTTCCAAACAAAAACTCCCTTCGTGTTTGTATTTAGTGTTTAGCTATAACTTCTTGCGGGTATACTTACTGGGAAGGCTGTTCTCTAGCCTGGTAAGAGCCTGACATTCGTAGGGAATCTCGATGGAGTGAGGGTCGTCACCCCTGCAAGAAAACACCGCAATGTCACGCTGCTGCTGCTGCTTACATATATATATATCCCTCCCCTCTTCACCCATCACCCTCCTCCTCTCCTCCTCCTCCTTCTCCCTCGCCTCCTCACTCACCCTTCTTCTTACCTCCTCATCCCTCCCCTCCTCATCCTTCTCCTTCTCCCTCCCCTCTTCATCCATCACCTTCCTCTCCTCCCCTCCTTCTCCTTCTCCCTCGCCTCCTCACCCACCCTCCTTACCTCCTCATCCCTCCCCTTCTCATCCTTCTCTTTCTCCCTCCCCTCTTC
>NW_014579438.1:0-442 GCF_000485595.1 Priapulus caudatus
GCTCAGCACTTCGGGTCAACACCTTCTTTCGGCAACGCTTCTCTAGTATCCCGTCTCATCTGGACTAATAATACACAATTACACATTATTAGATATTAAGGTTTTGCATACAATATATATACTAGGACATACGGACAATTATATAGGTACGTTAGACAGGGTATAGAAAAGATTGGTAGGGATAGGACTGCTTTTTAGCTCATAGATCTGACATAGTCAGATGCAGCTTGTAGAATCGCATGAGCATGCGTTCGTGCGTGCGTGCGTCTGTCCGGCCGTGCGTCCGTGCGTCAACAGTTGGGCACAAATCTTAAATGCTCAACGTACGGTCACGATATTCGGGACGTGTGTGTGTGTGTGGTGGGGGGGGGGTAGGGGTATCCGAAAACGAGTTTGAATGTTGAAGCTGGGGGTCAAAGGTCAAAGGTCAAGAGGTGTAAAA
>NW_014579438.1:1385-12923 GCF_000485595.1 Priapulus caudatus
GAAAAACTTTTTTGTTTCAGCGGTGACCTAGCATTTTTATGGCATTATTGAAAGGACCATGAACTTTCTGCTGACATGCGAAGAGTAAGTGTCGGATAACCTTTTGACCCTCAAGAGGAGGGTTAAACGTGGATTTGTTTACTGTTAGAAAGAATTTGACTGCCGGGTTTGCTAGTAGAATCTATACATGCCTGGATGCATGTATGAGGCTACAATGTCACAGTAAAATTTCAAAAGCTAAATTGTGGTTGAAGAAGGTTTATGCTCCTTAAATCGTATAATTTCTATGGCATATTCTGTACTGTGTGTACTGTAGTGTGTTACATGTAACTTATGCCACTGTCAGTGGCCACTGCCAGTGCATATGTGGTGGTGATAGTACGGTGTAGTTTTTGCTTGCGTTAATTAGTTACAGGTGGCGTACGAAAGGAAGGAAATGAGTAAAAAGACGTACAGTGATTTGCATACCACCATGCATAAAGCCTCCCCGGACACTTGGACCGTTTCAATCACTGACACTGGTTGCAGGATTGCATCCGTCGCCGGAAATTACTTTATTATGCGATGTAATATACATACAAATCACAACTTTGGTAGTAAAAATCATTCGTGCTCATTTTATTATTGAAACGGCCTATAGTGCCCGTGTTTACATCTGTATAACACATGCATATATTACATGTGTGCGTGTGCGTGTGCGTGTGCGTGTGCGTGTGCGTGTGTGTGTGTGTGTGTGTGTGCGTGTGTGTGTGCGTGTGCGTGTGTGTGTGTGTGTGTGTGTGTGTGTATATGCGCGCCCGCATGTGTGCGCGTGCACGTGTGTGTGTGTGTGTGCATGCGTGCGTGGGTGTGTGTGTGTGTGTGTGTGCGGGCACACGTGTGTGCGTGCGTGTGTGTGTGTACATCCAATAGACTCAGGGTGCCAGCCATCCTATCAGACCATGGTAGTCTAGTTCATATTTATGTATGGCCCTTACATGCTTTTTGTGTTTATAAACACATAAAGCACGTCAGGGCCATATAACGAACAGCCTTTAAGCGCATGCATTGGGCTATAGCTGCCCAATATACCCAAGGTGGTAGTGAATTTTGTTTGCTCCGTAACGGTATAGCACACTGCTGGTGTGGTTTAAAGAAGTTGGTGAAACTAGTTTTGAGAAATAGTTTGAAGTTAGCATTACAATAGTTTTCTCATGCATTCTGTGCACTAAATTAAAACCCGCTAGATTATCTTAGTAAGGTAAGGGGGTGCCCATTGGAATTTTTTCGCATGGGTAGTTTTCATCCCCCCTCCCCCCATTGGTACCGCAGTCATATGATTATGTAAGCGCTACAGCGATAGGTGACACGTATTCTGAATAGGCACAGTTTGAAGCGTTCATTCCGGCGATGTGCGGCTGATTTGTTCTAGCTGTTCACTTCTGTAAATCGTTCTTAATATTGAATTTTAACTACCGGCAATGTCACAGCTAGTTTGTGTGATAATTATTTTTCTGATTGGTAGAACGTCAGAATCGGTCACTGTGCATGTTTTCTTCTGTTAATAGTTCTTATAACTACACAATATGTTTCCGTATCATTCACTATTTTATCTCTGATCAGCGGGAATCACTTTGAATATGTCGTATAACATTATATGTATGTTTAAATCTCAGGTCACTCCCTTCCGTCGGAGTATAATTGGTGGTCTATGTAATGGAAAGATGATACACATCCAAGCCGTGCCAATACCATCTGCTAAGACGTATGACGTGCTATATTATACAGCTGTTAAGACCACTCAATTCGATTAGACCTCCATATCCTGTTGAATAAAACAATTAATATATTATGCATCTTTTGCCAATAAGAATATAATTACAAATAATTTTTCTGCATGGAACGTATTATTACATGTTTACATAAGTGCTATACAATTTAAAGTTTACAATTTACTATACGCAGTTAATTGCCGAGCTGATATTGATTACGGGTATGACATATAATAATAACCATCTGAAACGAGGTGTGACGTGTAATGCTTGAGTGCATAGAATTGCCCATGCATGGTATATGTGATCGATAAAAATACTGTGATGCGATAACTGCAATTTCTGTTTAATCGGTAGTTTTAAGATCGAGCTATGCTGTGGGCCAACGCCATTTCCCGGCTGCGACGTCGCGCTGTCGATGAATGCACATTTCTTCCCTCCCGGCAACTGCCAGTTCACACTCACCACCTACCGAAACAAGCAGTGGGTCGCTAACGTGCGGGGAAGCAGCTTCCCATTCAGCGCCGGAGCAGCTTTCGAGATGATCATACTGATAGAGCCTGGAAATTATAAAGTATGGTGATTCATATATATATAGTTATGATGTGCATGCTCACCCATTTTTATAGTAATGTATACATGAATTTACTAAAGATGTGTTGCATTTTGTTTGTGGAAATGTGTGAAATCGTTTCTATAGTTCTGTGAAGTTGTATCCATTATCCCTGATTAATGACGAAGTACCCTGTTTTGCTCCTAGATTGCAGTGAATGGAATCCACTTCGCAGGCTTCAAGCATGTCATACCTTTTTCGGCTGTGACAGATCTAACAATAGAGGGAGAGATAATCATAAACTCTGTTAGATTCCAGGTATTGTTTATATATCAATATCGGCATCGATTCGTCCGGCGCTAAATGAATTTGTTCTGAAATGGCCTGATGGCTGCTGTCATGTGGTGTAGTCAAAGTTAATATTCGTCATCCATCTTGAACTAATAATTAATAATGACCGTTATCGCAAACCAATAGCATCCGTTGTTTTCTGTAGGTGCAGCCAGCGCCCCAACCCCAAGTCGTCTACCCACCAATGCTGCAGAGTAACGACAAGTTTGTATGTAATAATTTAGAGTAAAAATAATCAAGAAGAAGTGTAGAATTTGTGTTCACTAAAAGAATATATTGTTTACAACTGCTACCGGTCAATACAGCACACTCACACTAACGTCCCGTCACATCCATTTCTATCCAGAGAGACCGGGTACAAGATGGCGTTGCGCAAAAGATGCGTTGTTCCCCGACCGCCGAAAGCGGTTAAGCCACGCACTTCCGCGGGACTGGGCGCACGCGACCGCGGGGTGTTGTATGTAGCATCTCGCGCTCCCCACTATACGAAATGCGTATAGCGGGCAGCCTAACATCGCGCAGTTTTCGGGACACGTACATCGGCTCGGCTACATCGGCTTTGGAGGGGGGCCTTTCCGATTATAGATTTACACGCGTTATGTACACTCCTCGCGTCGTAACACAAAGGGCACCTCACGTGATTTTCCGTTACTTATCTGCGTTCTCACTGCAACTACTTTCTCTCTTGTCTCGCACATCGCCCCAGCGGTCTGTCTCTCTCTTCTCTCTTCTCTCTCTCTCTCTGCTCCGCGTCGCTCCCGACCGCCACGGGTTAATAAGGTATCTTATATACATGCAATCCAATGCTGGCCGCAGCACCAGGCACACAAGCACTTGGCAGGCGTTTCAATAAAATGTAATGCTAAATAAATACGCAAATCTATTTAGCATCACGAAAGTCACCCCGCGGCGCAAAGAACTCCCCCAAGCCAGCGCTTTGTTGGACTATTAGCATATGGCACAGATCAGCGATGACGCGGCTGATAGGCTGTGCGTTGAACCGTAGAGGCGCACTTGCTCTCTCCAGAACGCATTCATAGTCTCACTAGCCCTTCCTCATTGCCCGGTAAAGTGTGAAACACTCCCACGACAGCATCGCGTGGATTTGTAGCAGACCTGTGTAAGAAATTTGCAATCAAACATGTTACAATATGATGTTTACTAACTATACCGACATCGTTAGCTAAACGTAACTGGGATTGAGTACGGAAATGCTTAAAAAATGTCGACTCTTGTACCTCCACGTGTGTAAAGCACGAATCTCCTCTCGAGAGCTATTAGACAACTGTCGTCGGACAGCGTCATTCCATGGGCTCATCAAACTCGCCCGGTCCAAGGCCCGTAATCTAGCTCTCAAATCTCTCAACTCTCCAATCTGAGCTAGACAATTCTGCTTCAACCCGCATCCGATATCGCTATGTCACAATGCTGATCGAGCGTATCGTAGCTGACCGTAAGAGTTCGTTGTGCCATTCAGCGACACATGACCAACTATACCTGCTAACATACACACATACATACTAACCATACATACAAACAACCATAGGCCTACATACACACATATTATCCACACATACAAACAACCATAGTAAGCCTATCTACATATATACAACCATTGTCTGTAAGCTTGTGAAACGAATGTGTCGACCTTCACTATTGTAACAAGGCGTGTTGGCTACTACGCCTACCCAGGTCCTCGGTCCGGCTAGAGAGGGTTTACCTCCGACGGTAGCTGACAGTTACGTTGATTACAAACAAGAACGCAGGATTATCTAATTCACTGAACGTGCGTATATTGTTAGAGTGAACAGTTACAGTTACTACTCGCGTGCAATATGTTAGCGACCTGCGCCGCGTATCACGTACGATCTAAACACCAGGTTACTGAGGGAGAGAGACTCGTATGTCACTCTCCGCGCGCGTATCGCGTACAAACGTAATAGTTACCTTAAGATGTAGCTCGCTCACGAATCACTCGGCGGTGTAAAGATCTTGGGAGACAGAGAGTAGGAGAGGGAACAGATACCAGAAAGTGGAAGACGTAGGAGGGATGGAGAAAGAAGAACCTACGTGGTTGACAATGGAGACCCGAGTGTGTCGCGACACGTCACCAGCGTCCCATTTCACAACGGCAGCCATAAAATCGTAGAACCGGTAGAGAGCCATAAAGGTCTCTCTACCTTGCAAGTTGCTCTTTTTTATGATGGTCGCACATCGAGCAGTTTGCTGACGCAAGGTCGTTTATAAACGCGACTTGTTTTTGGACTGGCAAGCGTCTATACTACACTATTATAAATGTTGTTCCGCTTCGCAAGTATAAGCATCAAAATAACATAACATGCACCTTTTGGATAAGGAATAAGAAACATGGTGCATGGTGTATACAGGAAAAGTGCTTGAGTCTTTCACTATCACACTTGTATATTATAAAGCATGTGGATTGAAACTATCGTTTTTAACTTTACTTACGACTAGGTGCCGACACAGTTCGTTTCACTCGCCCATTTTACGTATTTCAGTCTCGTTCTGCTCTTGCGTTCTTGTTCCGTTCATACGACTGCATTCTTCGCTTCTTCCTCTTCATCGTTACAGCTGTCCTGCACCTCGTCCCGTCTTGTCTCGTCTCGTCTTGTGAAATCACTTGTAGTACCAAAGGTACATGTCTTTCTTTCTTTGCCGGTGATGATATAGCGTGTACGAGATCGATATAGTGAAATACCTTGTGTTGTTTTACAAAACCCTAAGAATTAATTAATTAATTAAATATTTACTAGGTCGTATACGACGTACGAAAACGATACTACGTCTGTCACGGCATCAAATGTAACGACGAGTTTGTATGTAATAATTTATAGTAAAAATAATCAAGAAGTGTAGAATTTCTGTTCACTAAAAGAATATATTGTTTACAACTGCTACCGGTCAATACAGCACACTCACACTAACGTCCCGTCACGTTCATTTCCATCCAGTCAAGTCCCCAGAGAAAGAACCGCGCACACGCGCGTGAGCGCGTGCACTTCCTCTCAAGCTCCCCAGCCGACCCCTTATCTGTGACTATAACCCACAACCCTATGTCCCTACGCTCATTTCACAATTACCCTAGAAACGCCTAACCTAAACCTAAACACGCTTGTCTACTCACACACGCAACCTAATTTTATCCTACATGCTAACTGGCTGACCCTACCCAGATATAAGCCGACCTACACTGCTAATGTACATCAGCTGTACGCCACATGTTACATCAGGTATAGGCCTATAACTTGATTGTAGCGCAATTTAAATATTATCTTTAATTACGACACACTCGTGTTCATGTGTAGGGTTACTGCAATACAAGAACTGCGCGCAACATCCGCGCTCGGCGGTCAGGATCAATGCTTCCTTTGCGCATCGCCTCTCTAGTATCCGGTCTCTCCTCTGGACGGACTTGCGGTTTTTGCGCGCAGCGCACAGCTCGCGGCGAAGCCGCGCCCCAACGCGAATACGCCGCCCCCTTTTTGTCCACTTAGACAGATATCTGAGACAGGGGTCTGAAAACGCACTACGCGAAAACTGGGCGCAATCCAACCGACATTTCGCGATGGACGGCAGGAGGCCATCTCCAAACGGCCCCTAAACTTTTTTTGGGGTGCATGGCGCACCTCATGGCTAAGACGTAGTGACTCCTACAAGAAAATGCCGATGTCCGTTTGATGTTAAGCCTCCTGACAGCTGTGTTGTTGTATTTTGTCCAGTTGTTTTTCGCTCAGAAATGCGTGTCAATCAGCAGATGGACCGCATCGCTCGTTGGCCGGCTACGGCCGATGGACAGGCACTACTTGGCGAGTATAGAGTTTCTGTCTATCACAGGCTTTTAGGAAGTGTCTGCGTAACGGCGCTCCACGTGGGGGGTGGAGCGCGGTCTAAATGGCTATCTGCAAATAGCAGATGCCAGCCGTTACGGCGCGGCGCTGGCTGCGTACGTGCCATTGTTTTGAGCAACCTCGCTCGACCACCGTGCGCCCGTGGATCGCAGTGTCGTGCGACCACAAATAGCGAAATTTTTTCCCCCAAACGGTAATAACATTAGTAGGAAGGATTACGGCGACCTTCTGGATTGCTGGTATTTGGGCAAGATGTCAGCCTCCGATGACTTGTATAGCCAAAAATCCGCCAATTATCTGACAAAACTTTCCCGACTGTTCTGTAAGTGAGGTTAAAAGTGTTTTTAGTCTAGTTTTCTCTTTAAACAAACATGGGTTTGAGTGAAGTAGACCCAAATATCATGCCGTTTCTTGACCGTGATTTGCTGTTGAACTGAAGAAACATCTTCAGACCAAGGAGGAACAAACGACGCCGTTTAGTCGAATGTTTGTTTTTGGTTAATGACCGCTAGTAAGTATAAGTTTTTTCTGATGTATGTTTCATGCAAAGACACATTTATTATCATTATTATATAAAATTAAATTTACTATAATTGCATTCTTGTGCAAAGTGTGTTATTTTTCATCATTAATCTTAAGTTATGAGAGGGTCTAGGCTATATACTTATAGTTATGAGCTGCGAATTTTCTGTTTTATTTCGTGCCGTGGTCCGATTAGTTTAGCGTTTACAGGGCTGACCTCAGGTTAAAACACTAAGGCTACACTAAAAGACCACTAACGTACTAGTAATACTACTGACTATAGCGTCAACGAGTACGAGTACGTATAGCTCTATACTGCTCGTGAGCCCTATAGTATCTATAGTACCGTCGTAGCTCTAGTAGTAGTTAGTACTGTCGTAGCCCTTCGCTCCTTCCTCCGACCTGCGACGAAAGCCTACGAGTGGCGTGTACATACGTACGTATGAATATTACGAGAGCCCAAGACGCTCTCAATAAACTTAAGATTGAAAGATGAAAATAACCATTTGGCAGAAGAATTAGGCAATTATAGTGATATTATATTGTTATATTAATGAGGAAAAGATATGTTTTTCAATGGAAAAATACATGCAGAAAAACGTACTTATACTAGTGGTCATAACCCAAACAAACATTTACATATATGGGCGTTTGTCTGCTGTTCAACAGGCAAAGCATCGACTATGTCTACACCAATCAGAAGGCCGCTATAGAAAATTCTATTTAGCCGCTTATGAGGACCGTCGCTCGTCGGAAAAAAAAAATTTCGCATAAGGACTACGGAGCGAATGACTGCGAGCGAGCTGTGCGCTGGTTGTGGCCGGGGGTGCGCAGGTGGTTTCTATCTCTCAGGGAGAGGGTGGGGGTGGGCGGGGGGAGATGACCGTAGGCTAATCTGTAGAGAGCTGCTGGGCAAACGGCAGCACTCGCAGCAACAAAGTAATCGGGCCCCTCCGGCGGCAGGGCCAAGCGCAAAGTGTCACTCAAGCGACAGAGATGCACTGTAGCTGGAGTCATATAGGTCACGACTTAAGTCACGAAATCCCGCAGGTGTAGCCATGCCAAGTAGTTTTGTCGGCTTAGACCCTGGATACAGGGCATTAGTTTCGGTTCGCTAGTAGAATGGAGCATGGATGGCTTAGGACGGGTTGGAAACAAGTCACCTGACAAGACTTCTACGGCAGAAAATGTGGTCACTATTTGATATGGTAAAAGGGTTAGGGGTTAGAGCGTTCGAGACGCTATTTAAGGGGAGTAGGCGTAGGCGACTCCCTAGACTTGTTTATAGTGGAGTAGGCAAGGTTTACGCGATCCCGGCACTCATTAGATTAGAGTGAGCAGGAGTAAGTCAGATTCTGGGTATCAGCCAGTGCCAAGCAATTTAAAACGCGAATCACGCAGCATGCCTAAGATGTGAGTAGCGAAATTCGCAGGCAAATAGTATCACCTCAGCGGAAGTGAAGGCATAGACCCTCCTCAAATCGTCAAGCAGAGTGTCTTATGTTCAAATATCCGCGACGAATAAATCGATGCCGAAGCGCGGTAGTATTAAGGGTGTATGGACGAAAAACTGCGCGATTTGACGCTCCCGCTAATACGGGATTCGCGCATGCGCGAGGGTCCGCCCGTCCTTTCGGGCGCGCGAGATTCGTATAGGCGGGCACGCGAAATGCTGAGCATAGACCAACACACCGCGGTCGCAGTGCGCCAGTCGCCCGCGAAGTGCGCAGGTTTACCGCTCTTGCAGGTCGGGGAACAACGCATCTTTTTGTGGGCACGACACTTGTACCCGGTCTCTCTGGCTACTAGGTATCATCCGATTGTGTATTGTTATACTCGTTTTACAAAATTATTGGTCACTTTAAAGAACGAACCGCTGTCTCACTCGTGAATACACTTAATGTATGTAACCTTATTGCGTGACACGTTAATGCCTGATGTTAAATGTTGCCGATGTTGGCACGTGAGTATCGCGGGGCCCTTGTCTATCGGCCCTAGTTAAAATATATTATAAACTGAAGTATTAATTACAGCCCGTAGCCTTACGTGAAAAGCAACTTACGCAGAGAGGGCTACGTTGCTGCCATGACTTTTTCCAAGGTGTAGCTTGAATTATCCTCTACAACCTGCCAAAACGACAAGTTAGAGAACTTGTGAGCATTTAGCGAGGCAGTATTAATATTCTGGTTGGAGTTGAACATGCATGATATTGAGAGACGAGACAGCAATATATGGCAATCTCTCGAATCCTTTAGATGTTTTGGAAGATATGCAACATAACAAAATAAAGTTTGGGCAAGTAATCAGTGTCTAATGAGTATCGAGTAGCGTTAGGGAATTTAAAAGGACTTGCGCTCCCTGTGGAGCACATTTTTCTCGCTGCCGGAATCACAATTGCGGCAATTAGGTGTGTGAATAGGAAGGCAATGGTCGGGCGACTACTAATCGATCGAGCGAGGATCGCTGCATACGTCTTCAAGTTTAAGCGTTATTCCAACTTTTGGGTAGACTTTAATAAACAGGGCCAGGCTGACATTTCATATGCATCCACGCTAGCAACTCTAGGAAGGTTGAACGTGCATATTCGTGGGAGAGGCGAGGATTGTCACCACTGCAACATGAACCTTTGACAACTAACCATATGGGACAGATTCATCGCTTAAAAATCGCGCATTATGCAGCGAGCGCATGCGCTGCCTTGCTATCATATGATTCCAGGGTATAAAAGCACCCATTATACGAACAGTTACTTGCGCAAGCGGGAGGAGGAGGAACTAAGCTATATAAGCGACAGTTGAAGTCTAAGATGTCGAGGAGCAGATCAAAGCGATTCATGTGAGGAACCCTTTATGACCTCTTCGTGTAGCCGTATGTAATTCATTGCAGCCGCGAGCTATCATTATGCCGTAAAGGTGGCTCTTAAATCAATGCGCCAACCTGGAGTTGGTTCATGAGAAGGGTCTAAACATTATAAGATCTGCAGTTCAGCTATTTAAGCTATACACCGAGAGCAAAGATTCTACGTTAGAAGCGCTGAATGTTTTGTGTTGCGAGCTCCCACCCTCCTAATTTCTCGCGCAATGTATGAGTTGACAGCTTTCGAACACAAGAGAGTAAATATAAGAAGAGAATGCTACAGGGTGGAGCGGGTGGTCATCCACCCTAAGAAAGTGAAGAACCAACACCTGAGTCTAGCGAAGAAGTCAGCGGCAAAAGAAAAAAAGCGTTATAAACATGCGTCAGATGCAGGGTAAGAGATGAAGTGCGGCCAGCATTGGCTCATATGCCACGGAAGCTTAAGTCAGGCGTCACTCGCCTTACATGGAGTGGTGATAGCGCTCAATGGCGGCAAATCCAGGGGGGACGAGGCGGGACGCACATAATTCGCCGCTACCACAACAAAACACAATACGTTAAAAGATAGGGGAGAACATTGGTAAATATTTCTTCTTATACACTTCCGTAAGCCAAGCAGTCGCCAATGTCGCCCCATTTGAAACACGAGTTAGTGAATAGCCAAGACGATGTTACTGTCGTGGCTTGAGATGTAATGTATCATCGAGAGGAGAGCTGAGTAACAGATGCATTCGTTGCTAAGTGAGTGGCACATGGTCAGTGTATTATGGCATGTATGCAATCGAAACAGTCGCGAGAGAAGGTAACCCGTTGTCTCTGTTTGGCATATATAGCTACGTAACAGTGTAATAGTAAGACTTCAGATGACGCTGTGTGCATCTATCCTGTCAGATGCGTAACATGCGATTGTCTATTTGTTAGTCACATGCTGTCATATTGCATGGTTACAAGTGAGCATTTTAGAGGCACTCATATTAGGATCGCACATTCGCACCTCTCATACGCGATGGAAAGTCCTCTGAGTGAAGAGAATATATAGTGCGTCCTTGTGATAACAATGCTAGTAAATCAGATACATCTCGTGCAAGAGGGCGGATAATACCTGAGTTGTACAACGGAAAACGAAAATAGTGATATTTCACAGACTACATATGTCTAGCTTTGCCTGGCGAGTCTAGAAATAATTTGATGTATTGCATTTAAGCAAAATTCTTTGCTCTTTAAAAGCAAGAACAAACGCGGGCTTGTCAATACGATACTCCATAGGGCGGAGATTCGGCTCTAAACGCTGCCGCCTCCCACATGGCCAAACGCCACCATGCGAGAATCCACTATCTGCCACGCATCCTAACGCGGGAAGCATTTTGGCTATCGGTTTGCCGTCACCACTTGGAGCGGCTGATAATTGATGTCATATGCCATAATTTGGTGAGCTGTTAGGCTACACTTAGAAAGCTGAGGGCTGCGTTGTAAAAACCTTGATGGAGTCCGGGGCTCGGCATCATGACGGGGCGTTAAGCCGTGGCTAGAATAGATAATGGAAGATAAGGGCAAAGGCGATGCCCGCGAAATGTCACATATGATCAACGGCGAAGGGCACCGTTCCATTTCAAATTTATCGGGGGGCGAAAGATCG
>NW_014579438.1:12933-15159 GCF_000485595.1 Priapulus caudatus
AATACTGCGAGCACGTGGTGGCGTGGCCGTGCCAGTTTTTACACGTAGTCTGACGTAGCTAATCTGTAGATACTGCTGGCAAAGCAGCCGCAGCAACAAATAATCGCCCCTGCCGCGCAGCGCGCAACAAGCAAGCAGCGCTCATAAGGTCTATGTCCCCCAGGGTACGTTCCGGCAGTACCCCGGGGGGCATAGACCCT
Organism: Priapulus caudatus; assembly: GCF_000485595.1. Classification (NCBI taxonomy): domain Eukaryota; kingdom Metazoa; phylum Priapulida; class Priapulimorpha; order Priapulimorphida; family Priapulidae; genus Priapulus; species Priapulus caudatus. The sequence goes on from NW_014579438.1 coordinate 13,134, forward strand.
CTCAGCGCAAGCAGCAGCAGCAAATGTCCGCCGTAGCCGAGCCGGTGTAGGTGTGACGAAAACTGCGCGATTTTACGCTTCCCGCTATACGGATTCGCGCGCCCGCCCCCTCCTTCGGCGCGCGAATTCGTATAGCGGGCAGCGCGAAATGCTACATACAACACACCGCGGTCGCGTGCGCCCAGTCCCGCGGAAGTGCGCGGTTTAACCGCTCTTGGCGGTCGGGGAACAACGCATCTTTTGTGCAACGCCATCTTGTACCCGGTCTCTCTGGCTACTAGGTCTCATGATTGTGTATTGTTATATCGTTTTACAAAATTATTGGTCACTTAAAAACAACCCTGCTTTCCTGGAATACACTGTTAAATACCTTATTCGTGACGTTTGCCTGATGTTAATGTTGCCTGTTGCCTGACGCTTGTCTCGCCCTATTAAAATATATTTATTAACTGAAGTTTAATTACAGCCCGTACCTTACGTGAAAGCAATACCAGGAGGGCTACGTGCTGGGATGACTTTCAAGGTGTCTGCTTATCCTCTACAAACTGCAAACGACAAGTAAGATGTTACAATTATTTGTGCGTTGAAAGCAATTAGGACGAAAGCAAATATGCATTGAATTTTATATTTAAGAAGCAACTGCATAAAGTTTGGCAGTACGCTAATGGTTCGTGGGTTGGTTTTCAGGCTTGCCGTGAGCTTTCTGTGCGGATCACATCTAGGTAAATCTGACATCGCGTTCACGTTCAGTCCTCGCTTTAAACGGCCGCTGCACATCATCCGCAACTACAGAGTGAACGGAACGTGGGGCGACCAGGACCGCACTAACTATGGAGATCACGACTTCCCATTTCCACGGGGCGTTCTATTTGACCTGGTGATCAAATGCCACGCGGACAAATTCCGCGTGACGTGCAATGGCAAGCATCTGATGAACTGTCCATGTCGTGTCATGCCCCTGCAGAGAATAGTCAACTTAGCGATCATTGGTGAGGTGTGCATTCAGAATGTGCGCATTCAATAGAATCAGGGGCGCAAATCCAGGGGGGGACAGGTGGACATGTCCCCCCACAAATTTTCAGAGGGGGACATCATATCAAATGTCGCCCCCACGATTTTGGATCACAATTTTCTGATGAAAGTGGTTCAGCTTGTAGGCTACATCACTCATTTTTGGGCGATTCCCCTATTATTTGCAAGAATCTTCTTCTTCTTTACCTTTTCTTGCAAATGATAGGGGAGCGGTGACCCCCCACCCCACCCATCATTTGCAAGACATTTGCAAGATGTTTCTTTTTCTTTTTCTTCTTCTTTTTTTTTCTCTTCTTCTTCTTCTTCTTCTTTTCTTTTTCTTGCAAATGATAGGGGGCGACCGCCCCCCCCCCCTCGTGGCGCCGCCCCTGCACACACACACACTTACACACAAAATCATTTTTCGAACTTAATGGATTGAATTTCGACTTTTATATAATACCTGTGCTTAAAGACATCGATTATCAAAAAGGAAATAACACCTTTGGGGACTCCCGGAGTTGGGACCATCATTTGTCGATGATGCTGTTTCCCGGCGGAAAGGTAGGCACACTTGAGGGTGTTAACAACTTATAAATTATAATTACAACGTTCAGACTGACCTCTAATAATACTACATGCTATCTTATTTTTACCTCCGCCCACGGATTGGAGGGGAGGTTATGTGATCGGGTCTGTGCGTTCTTGTACACGTTAGCGTGCGTGCGTGCGTGCGTGCGTGCGTGCGTGTGTGTGTGACGCGATTGATATTAGCGCGACGCGAGCGAGCCAGCCACAGCCGGCTGCTGCTGACTGAGCGGCGAGCGAGCATACATGTACGCTGGCGTATATCGTGGGTTATTCGTGTGTTCGTGAGTCGTATGGCGTATGTCGCTGGCGGAGGTATGCTCTTTCCGTGAGTGCCCTCTGTCTAGTTTTAGTTAGTGTGTGTATGCGTGTGTGTGTGCGTGTGTGTGTGTGCGTGTGCGTGTGCGTGCGTTCATCTCTCTCCGGG
>NW_014579438.1:17684-28043 GCF_000485595.1 Priapulus caudatus
ACGTCTACTAGGTCAGGCTAGGTACTTGCTCTGGTTGTTCTTGATTGTATATTGTAATTATGTCGTTTTAAACAAATTATTAGTCACTCAAAAACAACCGCTGCTTTCCTCAACTACACTGTAAAATACGCTATTCGTGACGTTTTCCTGATTTCCCTTTTTTATCAAAATATTATTGTTTGTATTTATGTTGAAAGTTGCATTAATTTGTCGCTATATGCAGCCAGCGTTCCTATCACAAGTCGCCTTTCCTATGAACCCTTGTTCATAATAAAGAATGTTGATATTACCTAGGCGGCCCTCCTTTGAATTTAATTGTTATCTGAGCCAGCGAATATGAAGCATTAGTTACACCTTGGTTATTCGAGGCATCATATTAGGACCGAAATCCATAATTACCTCAACAAACAGGCAAACTTATATATATATATAATATATATATATATATATATACACTAATATATATGGCCATATACATATAATATATATACATATTTATAATATTCTACTTGCATTGCAGTTACAAAACTATCATGTAACATCTGCAACAAAACTCCTATTATTAATATTATTTATTATGCTTATGCTTATTATAAACTTATTATAAAATTAACCCCTTGAGAAATAAATATACAAATACAAACGTTTGATATATAGTATATATATATATATATATAGTATATATATATAATATATATATATATAGTATATATATAATACATGGCTATTGTTTGAAAAATATAGAAGATATGGCTATCGTATCGAATCAGCTGCTATTACGTACGAACACAAGTCTGTTCTGATATTTCTGTTGCATATACGCGGACTTTGACCGTCATGACGGACACATTACTATTACGCCATGACGGTCAAAGTCCGCTGATAGGCAACAGAAAGCTCAGATCAGACTTGGGTAGTCATGGCCGGCTATCGTTTCAGACGCTTTGAACGCTGACATAACCAGCCCGGTAAATATAACTTATAAGCCTATCTAAGAAAGATTAATATCGTAACATTCCTTATAAGTAGTTTACGAAGGAGTAGAATACATACGATAAATGAATGCAGAGATTCGCGTGGCACCACGGCCTCTAGCATACGGCACATAGGCCATTTTAATCATATAATTGAGTACATATATTGTACTCAATAGCGGGATACCCGACGTTGCCCGGGAAAATTAGTGGCGTTACTCAGTTGGTGACCGCTTGGTTGAAAGAAAATACCCAAAAAAATCACACACACACACACACACACACACACACACACACACACCACACACACACACACCAGGTACACATTCGCGGCGCACACACACACACACACACACACACACACACACACACACACACACACACACAACACGACACACACACACACACACACACACACACACACACAAACTCTCTCTCTGTCTCTTTCTTTCTTTCTCTCTCCCTCTCTCTCTCTCTCACTCTCTCTCTCTCTTCTGCCATCTTCTCTTCTCTCTCATTCTCTCTCTCTCCCTCGCTCCCTCTCTCTCTCTCTTTCTTCTCTTTCTCTTCTTTTTTCTTTCTCTCTCTTTCTCTCTCTCTGAATAACCCCTCCCTTACATGGCGTTACTGCGATCTCTCATACTATATGAAGCTATACTATCGCACCTGTCATTTCACGTTGACTCACCCGATGAACTCATGTCTACGCTATCCCGCGACCCGGCTCAGTCATAGGCTACTAACAACTGCTGACTATTCTTATCAAGCAAGCAAACATCTTCAGCGTTTACGACTAAAAATCCGCTGGATTATCTGCGTTATAGAGTGTGCGTATGTGCGCGTCCTATGCTTCTTTAAACGCATGTGCGCGTGGCGTGTATCCGCGTGTGCGTTGTGTGCATGCGTGTGTCATGTGCGCGGCGCGCGTGTGTGTGTGTGTGGGGGGGGGGTATTTGAGTTTGTATGTGCGCGCGTCGTGCATGCGTGCCGACATGCGTTCGGGCGTGCGTGAGTGTGTGCCATGTATGTGCGCGTACTGCAAGTGTGGCATAGTGAGTGCGGGCGTACGTCATGTGTGAGCGCGTGTGTGTATGGGCTTTGAGTTTTGTATGTGCGTGCGTGCGTGCGTGCATGCGTGCCGACATGCGTTCGGGTATGCGTGAGTGTGTGCCTGTATGTGCGCGTACGTGCAAGTGTGCGTGAGTGCGTGAGTGAGTGCGTGTGTGTAGGCGTGCGTGCGTACGTGCGTGGAAGGCATGACTACTCTCTCTTCCTCCCTCTCTCCCATACCTCTATCTCTATCTACGTCTCTTTTCCTCCCTCTCTCCCATACCTCTATCTCCATCTACTTCTCTCTTCTTCCCTCGCTCCCATAGCTCTATCTCCATCTACGTCTCTCTTCCTCCCTCTCTCCCATACCTCTATCTCCATCTACGTCTCTCTTCCTCCCTCTCTCCATACCTCTATCTCCATCTACGTCTCCCTTCCTCCCTCTCTCTCCATACCTCTATCTCCATCTACGTCTCTCTTCTTCCCTCTCTCCATACCTCTATCACAATCTACGTCTCTCTCCTTCCTCTCTCCCATACCTCTATCTCCATCTACGTCTCTCTTCATCCCTTTCTCCCATACCTCTATCTCCATCTACGTCTCTCTTCCTCCGTCTCTCCCATAACTCTATCTCCATCTACGTCTCTCTTCATCCCTCTCTCCTATACCTCTATCTCCATCTACGTCTCTCTTCCTGCTTATCTCCCATACCTCTATTTCCATCTACGTCTCTCTTCCTCCCTCTCTCCATACCTCTATCTCAACTACGCCTCTCTTTCTCTCGATCTCCCCTACCTTGCTCTCTTTCCCTCTCCAACTACGTCTCTCCTCCTCCCGCTATCCCCTACCTCGCTCTCCTCCCCTCTTCCCTATGTCTTCTCCTCACTCTCTTCCCTCTTCCCTCTCTCCGCTACATCTTCTCCTCCTCCCTCTCCCCTAGCTCGCTCCCCTCCACCTTCTCTCACCTATGTCTCTCCTCTCTCTCTCTCTCGCACCCCTCTCTCTCTCGCCCCCCTCTCTCTCTCTTTCTTTCTCTTCACCCATATCTCTTCGTCTTTCTCTCTTGGTCTTACTCTCTGTTATTGTCTACTCTCTGTCTGTCTGTCTCTCCCCCCTCCCCCCTCTCTCTCTCTATATATATATAGATATCTGTCTCTCTCTCTCTCTCTCTCTCCGTCTCCCTCTCGCCCTTTCTCTTGCTAGCTATCTCTTTGTTACTTATGTTCTCTCTATCTCTCTCCCTCTCGCTCTCTTTCTCTTTCTTTTTTTTCTCTCTCTCTCTCGCGCGCTCCGTCTCTCTCTCTCTCTCTCGCGCGTGCCTCTCTCCTCTCCATCTCTCTCTCCTCTCTCGTCTCTCTCTCTCCTCTTTCTCTCTCATCTCTCTCTCCTCTCTCTCTCTCTCTCTCTCTGATTAACTTCCTCCTTAAATGGCGTTACTGCGAGTTCTCATACTATATAAAGGCTCTATATCACGGAGTCAGTACGTGGATTTTTCTACTCGCCAAATTTCTTATGAGTTCAGTTCGTGTGCACTATAAAAGCCAGCTATCGTTCATGATAGCATTATCGCACCTGTCATTTCACGTTGACTCACCCGATGAACTCATGTTACCTGCCATCCCGCGACCTCGGCTCTCGCGTCACGTACCCCAACTGCTGACTATTCTTATCAACCGTCTTCTGCATTTACGACTAAAAATCAGCTGCAATGATCCTGCTTATAGAGTGGGCGTATATGCGCGCATCCCTATACTTTCTTTAAACGCATGTGCGCGTGCGTGTACCCGCGGCGGGTGTTGGAGTGTTGTATGTGCGCGCGTGGCGTGCGTGCGTGCGTGCGTGCGTGCCTGCATTGCGTGCCTACATGCGTTCGAGCATGCGTGAATGTGCCAGGGTGGCGCGGGTAGGTGCAACTGTGCGTGCCTGCAAGCGTGCCGACATGCGTTCGGGCATGCGTCAATGTGCGGCGTGCGACGCGCGAGGTGCAAGTGTGCGGCGTGCGTGCGTGCGTGGATGGCGTGACTACGTATAAGCTGTCATTTCACCCAAGTGGCGAGATAGATAAAAGAATTATTTCGCAAAAAGAAATGCGAAATTTATAAGCCTACGTGTATAGAAATACGTTTCCGCGGCGTGGCACACTTGCAAATAATAATTATTCTTTTGTCTCTGAATTTATTCTGAATATATTTATTACGAATGTTCATGAGGAAGTGATGGCTTATGGGCCCTTCACCAGAGAGAAGTTCCTTCAGCAAGGGTGGAAGATCTGGGATGGAGTGATGGAGAACCTTGCCGTTGCTGCAGCACACACCCTTTGTCTCTCCCTGAAACTTTCGAGCTTGACAGTATTGGCACAAATTTTCCATGAGGCCAATGTTGGCATAAGTTGCTGCATCGGCCGGGTTATACGTGAAGGCGAGCGTGTTGGCATTATTGCGTGCGTCTGCGCGGACTCGCTGGTCTTGATGTTGAGCCTGATGATTGAGTCGGGCAAATCGCTCCTCTTGAGTGTCGTTGCGACGTCTCTCGGCTGCGCGGAGGCAATGAAAGTCGTGTCGTACCTGTCGCTGTTGGTCGGTCTCTTGTTGTCTCCTGGTGCGTGCTCGCTTAGTAGCAGCCGTGTCTCGGCTAAGGGAGCGCTTTGTGTTTGGCATGTGAATAGGCAGGCACGTGGAGCACTGGAAGGAAGCATGAGAGGACTGTAGAAGTAACGTTTGTCGAATTTTGGAAATAACTTGTATTCGGTGAATTTTACGCCACAATCTGGGAAATAAGTGAAATTTATGTGATTTGTAACTGACATAGGCTTTCGTGAAGTCTTTGCGGCAATTTGTGCTATTATTATAGTTATTATAGTTTATCCTTGATTTTCACATGCATTCTCCGAATGAGTTATGGTGCAAATCATTACCGCTCGACGTACGGTCTTGATATTCGTAGGGGGGAATCGCAAGGACTGGGGATGTTGAATTTTGGGCTGAAGGCTAAAAGGTGAAGATGTGTAAATGGAGGGGGAATATTTCCCCCTTAAATTAAGGAGAATAATTAATTAATTAATTAATTAAGTAGAAATATTTTCCCCTTAATACGGAATTGCGAGACAAATGTCAGCAGCTCAACCTAGGCTCTTCATATTAATGAATGAGTTAATGAATGAGCTTCAGCCTGGTAAGTTCAGTACAGTTATAGCTTTAGTATTTAGTACTGAGTTCGGTGAGTAGCTTTCAGTACTTTCAGCTTCAGTACTAATATTAATAAGCTTCAGCCTAGCAGCTCGGCTGGCATAGCTTCAGCCTAGCCAAGACTGCAGCCTGTGCGCTTGTGTAGGTGAATAGATTGAGTTCTCACCTGTTCACTATGTTGACTGTATTCACCTGTAGCACAAATAGTTTAGTTGTTGACAATAATCTTAAGACACTGGCACGTTGCCGCTATCTATTGACGAATAGTAAAGTATTAATTTGTTTTGAATTTTTAACTTTTTAACTTTTCTTATTTTTTTAATGAATGTAGTAAAATTTATTTTTTTAATTTTGAAGTGGCAGAAGTACTGGCTGAAGTTGCAGAAGTACGTACTAAAGAGGTAGGGAAAAAGGAAAAAAGGAAAAAAGGTGAATATAAGTTCCCCAGCTGGGAATCGAACCCGGAATCCCGGTGTAGGAGACGGATGTTGTAGTGATTAGGCCACTGAGCCGTTTAAGCCTTGGTCACAACGAACTCACGACGCATTTGTGCCACGACACGACAGAAAATGTTGGCAAATCGTGGGTCATCGGGGGTCGTCGCAAGACTGTCCTACGAAATTTTGAGCATCGTGGCATCGACTTGACGTCGTGAGGCAAAATTGGACATGCACCTTTTTTGTTCGACGATTTTTTGTGGTATCTATGTCTTCTGGTTGTCGTGAGTCTGTCCTACGACAGTCTTGCGACAGTCTTGCGAATGTCGTGCGATAAATATCTTGTCGTGGGTACCAGAAGAAAATTTTGTAGTCAAACAATCTTTCACGCACAAATCAATCTCGCACGATTGTCGCACGACTGTCCTACAACTGTCTCACGGCTGTCGCAGGACAGTCGTGAGACAGTTGCAAGATTGTCTCACGAATATTATATTTCGTAAGAGGCTCGCACAACATTGCAAGTCTGTCGTGCGTTAGTCTTGCGTTAGTCTTGCAACATATTTTCGTTTTTTGAGGGGTATACAGCTCGGGAGAATGAACGCTTGGAAGTCTGTCGGCGCTGAAAGACGATGGCTATTAATTCCACCTGAGCGACTACGCGTGGCCCTGCTGAGGGGGCGTCTGGTGGAACTCCAGCACGAGCATAATATAGTGCTGTTGGCGTTGGCCCGGGAGCAGCGCAGGAACCGGCGAAACCCCCGACGTTGGTGGGTTCGGCCGTGGATCGAGCGTCGCCAGATGTTTGGGCAGTATAGTACTCTGATGCAAGAGTTGGAGCGGAAATCTGCTGGTGACTTCGTGGGGTTCATGCGGATGGAGCCTGGCATGTTTCAGGAGCTGTTGCTGAGTGTCGCCCCTCGCATGTCAATCAAATGTCAATAATTCGGGCAGATCTTCGATGTTTCCACCGGAAAATCTCGAGAGCAAATGGCAGGCAACAGACCGGGCCTCGTTATATAGTCGGGAGACGGACGCGCGAGCGTCCCACGAGTGACCCATGACTGTTGTCCGACAGTCTTGCGACAGTCGCACGACTGTCGCACGCGCATCCCACGAGTGAACCACGACCTGTTCACGTAAAAAACAGCCCACGACAATGCCCGACAACTCACGACTGTCGCACGACTGACTTGCGACACACCCACGACATAACCACAACATATCTTTTTTTTCTGTCGCGTCCCCATCGCCAAACCATCGTTAATGTGGCGTAGCCCTTGTGACCACTCGAAATACATTTCGGGCATGTTGCAAGATCTGGCCACTACAAATATTTTATGGGTCTACCACAACAAAATTTCGTACGATCCGTTGTGTCCACATGAGGAAGTGATGGCTTATGGGCCCTTCACCAGAGAGAAGTTCCTTCAGCAAGGGTGGAAGATCTGGGATGGAGTGATGGAGAACCTGGCCGTTGCTGCAGCACACACCCTTGGTCTCTCCCTGAAACTTTCGAACTTGACAGTATTGGCACAAATATTCTATGTGGCCAATGTTGGCATAAGTTGCCGCATCAGCCGGGTTATACGTGAAGGCAAGCGTGTTGGCATTATTGCGTGCGTCTGCGCGGGCTCGCCGGTCTTGCTGTTGAGCCTGATGATTGAGTCGGGCAGATCGCTCCTCTTGAGTGTCGTTGCGACGTCTCCCGGCTGCGCGGGGGCGATGGAAGTCGTGTCGTACCTGTCGCTGTTGGTCGGTCTCTTGTTGTTTCCTGGTGCGTGCTCGCTTAGTAGCAGCCGTGTCTCGGCTAAAGGAGCGCTTTGCGTTTGGCATGGGAATAGGGCACGTGGTGCACTGGAAGGAAGCATGAGAGGACTGTAGAAGTGACGTTTACCGAATTTTGGAAATAACTTGTATTCGGTGAATTTCACGCCACCATCTGGGAAATACGTGAAATGTACGTAATTTGTAACTTACATAGGCTTCCGTGAAGTCTTTGCGGCAATTTGTGCTATTATTATCATGTTCCATAGTTTATCCTTGATTTTCGCATGCATTCTCCGAATGAGTTATGGCGCAAATCATTACCGTTCGACGTACGGTCTTGATATTCGGAACGTAGGGGGGAATCGCAAGGACTCGGGATGTTGAATTTGGGGCTAAAGGGTAAAAGGTGAAGATGTGTAAATGGAGGGGGAATATTTCCCCATTAATTTAAGGAGAATAATTAAATAATTAATTTATTATGTAAGCAATTAAGTAATATTTCCCTCCTAATACGGAATTGCGAGAGAAATGTCAGCAGCTCGACCTAGGTTCTTCATATTCGATGTATAGAGTGATGGGGAGGGAATCCATCATGAGCGCGAAATGGGAGGTGACAGGTAAAATAACTGTTTAACTTTTAAACTTTTCTTATTTTTTTAATGAATGTAATAAAAATTTTTTTTTAAATGTTGAAGTGGCAAAAGTAGTGGCTGAAGTTGCAGAAGTACATATTTGTAAGTTACATAGGCTTTCGTGAAGTCTTTGCGGCAATTTGTGCTATTATTGATTTTAGTGATATTAGTGATTTTCGCATGCATTCTCCGATTGAGTTATGGTGCAAATCATTACCGCTCGACGTACGGTCTTGATATTCGTAGGGGGGAATCGCAAGGACTGGGGATGTTGAATTTTGGGCTGAAGGGTAAAAGGTGAAGATGTGTAAATGGAGGGGAAATATTTCCACCTTAAATTAAAGAGAATAATTAATTAATTAATTAATTAATTAATATTTCTCCCTTAACACGGAATTGCGAGACAAATATCAGCGGCTCAACCTAGGCTCTTCATATTAATGAATGAGTTAATAAAGGAGCTTCAGCCTAGTAATTTAAGTTCAGTACAGTTATAGCTTCAGTATTCAGTACCAAGTTCAGTGAGTAGCGCTTTCAGTACTTGCAGCTTTAGTACTAATATTAATAAGCTTCAGTCTAGCCGCTCGGCTGGCATAGCTTCTGCTTAGCCAAGACTGCAGCCTGTACGCTTGTGTAGGTGAATAGATTGAGTTCTGACCTGTTCACTATGTTGACTGTATTCACCTGTAGCACAAATAGTTCAGTTGTTGACAATAATCTTAAAACACTGGCACGTTGCCGCCATCTATTGACGAATAGTAAAGTATTAATTTGTTTTTTAATTTTTAACTTTTTAACTTTTCTTAGTAGTCAAATTTATTTTTTTAATTTTGAAGTGGCAAAAGTACTGGCTGAAGTTGAAGTACATACTAAAGAGGTAAGAAAAATGAAAAAAAGGAAAAAAAGTGAATATAAGTTCCCCAGCTGGGAATCGAACCCGGAATCCTGGTGTAGGAGACGGATGTTGTAGTGATTAGGCCACTGCGCCGTTTAAGCCTTGGTCACAACGAACCCACGACGCATTTGTGCCACGACACGACAGAAAATTTGGGCAAATCGTGGGTCATCGGGGGTCGTCGCAAGACAGTCTTACGAAATTTTGAGCATCGTGGCATCGACTTGCCGTCGTGAGGCAAAATTGGACATGCACCTTTTTTGTTCGACGATGTTTTGTCGTATCTATGTCTTCTGGTTGTCGTGACTCTGTCCTACGACAGTCTTGCGACAGTCGTGCGATAAATATCTTGTCGTGGGTACCAGAAGAAAATTTTGTAGTTAAACAATCTTACGACTGTCGCACGACTGTCACACGACTGTCCTACAACTGTCTCACGGCTGTCGCAGCTAGGAAAGTCCTGAGACAGTTGCAAGATTGTCTCACGAATATTATATTTTGTAAGAGGCTCGCACAACATTGCAAGTCTGTCGTGCGTTAGTCTTGCGTTAGTCTTGCAACATATTTTCGTTTTTTGAGGGGTATATAGCTCGGGCGAATGAACGCTTGGAAATAAAAACTGTCTGTCGGCGCTGAAAGAGGATGGCTATTCCACCTGAGCGACTACGCGTGGCCCTGCTGATAGGGCGTCTGGCGGAACTCCAACACGAGCATAATATAGTGCTGTTGGCGTTGATCCGGGCCCGGGAGCAGCGCAGGAACCGGTGAAACCCCCGACGTTGGTGGATTCGGCCGTGGATCGAGCGGCGCCAGATGTTAGGGCAGTATAGTACTCTGATGCAAGAGTTGGAGGGGGAATCTGCCGGTGACTTCGTGGGGTTCATGCGGATGGAGCCTGGCATGTTTCAGGAGCTGTTGCTGAGTGTCGCCCCTCGCATGTCAAACAAATGTCAATAATTCGGGCAGATCTTCGATTTTTCCACCGGAAAATCTCGAGAGCAAATGGCAGGCAACAGACCGGGCCTCGTTATATAGTCTGGAGACGGACGCGCGAGCGTCCCACGAGTGACCCACGACTGTTGTGCGACAGTCTCACGACTGTAGCACGCGCATCCCACGATTGAACCACGACCTGTTCACGTGAAAAACAGCCCCCCGACAATGCCCGACAACTCACGACTGTCGCACGACTGACTTGCGACACACCCACGACATAACCACGACATATCTTTTTTTTCTGTCGCGTCCCCATCACAAACCATCTTTAATGTGTCGTAGCCATTGTGACCACTCGAAATACATTTCGGGCATGTTGCAAGAATTGGCCACGACAAATATTATATGGGTCTACCACGACAAAATTTCATACGATCTGTTGTGACCCGGGCTTTACCCACACACACAAACACACACACG
>NW_014579438.1:28053-33240 GCF_000485595.1 Priapulus caudatus
CTGTTTTTCTTTCTCGTTTTCTTTCTCTCTCTCTCTCTCTCTCTCTCTCTCTGAATAACCCCTCCCTTACATGGCGTTACTGCGATGTCTCATACTATATGAAGACTATATTATCGCACCTGTCATTTCACGTTGACTCACCCAATGAACTCATGTCTACCTGCCATCCCGCGACCCCGGCTCAGTCACGTAGCCACAACTGCTGACTATTCTTATCAAGCAAGCAAACATCTTCAGCGTTTACGACTAAAAAATCCGCTGCAATGATCTGCTTATAGAGTGTGCGTATGCGCGCGTCCCCTATGCTTTCTTTAAACGCACGTGCGCGTGCGTGTATCCGCGTGTGCGTGGGTGCATGCGTGCGTCATATGCGCGCGCGCGTGTGTGGGGGGGTATTTGAGTTTGTATGGGCGCGCGTGCGTGCATGCGTGCCGACATGCGTTCGGGCGTGCGTGAGTGTGTGCCTGTATGTGCGCGTACGTGCAAGTGTGCGTGAGTGAGTGCGGGCGTGCGTCATGTGTGGGCGCGTGTGTGTATGGGTGTTTGAGTTTGTATGTGCGTGCGTGCGTGTGTGCATGCGTGCCGACATGCGTTCGGGTATGCGTGAGTGTGTGCCTGTATGTGCGCGTACGTGCAAGCGTGCGTGAGTGCGTGAGAGAGTGCGTGTGTGTAGGCGTACGTGCGTACGTGCGTGGAAGGCATGACTACTCTCTCTTCCTCCCTCTCTCGCATACCTCTATCTCCATCGACGTTTCTCTTCCTCCCTCTCTCCCATACCTCTATCTCCATCTACGTCTTTCTTCATTCCTCTCTCCCATACCTCTATCTCCAACTACGTCTCTCTTCCTCCCTCTCTTTCATACCTCTATCTCCATCTACGTCTCTCTTCCTCCCTCTCTCCCATGCCTCTATCTCCATCTACCTCTCTCTTCCTCCCTCTCTCCCATTGCTCTATCTCCATTTACGTCTCTCTTCCTCCCTCTCTTCCATACTTCTATCTCCATCTACGTCTCCCTTCCTTCTTCTCCCCCATACCTCTATCTCCATCTACGTCTCTCTTCCTCCCTCTCACCCATACCTCTATCTCCATCTACGTCTCCCTTCCACCCTCTCTCCCATACCTCTATCTCTATCTACGTCTCTCTTCCTCCCTTTCTCCCATACCTCTATCTCCATCTACGTCTCTTTTCCTCCCTCTCATCCATACCTCTATCTCCATCTACGTCTCTCTTCCTCCCTTTCTCCCATACCTCTATCACCATCTACGTCTCTCTTCCTTCCTTTTTTTATGGTTTCAATCACTCCTACTGGCCGCAGGTTTACGTCCGACCGCTCAGAATATACATTGTCATTGGGGTTTCAGCTAGATTTGTTGTGAGTTTGTGAACAATGGTGTTTAATTAGTGCAGTGGCGATTGTGGCAACGAGACATCGTGTTTAAGTATTTGAACGGCATATGCGTTTGTTATTATGCAATATAATGTACATAAATATTAAATCCTTGGTATTAAATAATATAATTCGTGGACATTTGTTATCACTTTTAATTAAACTGACAAATAAATCTGCTTGTGTCTGCATCTGTATACCACTAGCAATGGCATAGCAACGCGATTCCCACAAGCCAGCACTGAGCGAACACTGCATGTAAGCCCTGGTCCCGTCATCCCTTTATTAGCCCTCAGAGTGTCAGTCATTAGTGTTCAGTCTTGCCCATTAGGCTCTAGCGATCCTAGCACATCAAGGAAATAGTGAATCTTTGAGTAATATGTAAATGTAGCTCACTACATAATTTAAAGCGTCCATTCACTCCATTTGTGGCTGCTTTGCCATTTACCTCTGTAAACGTATTCTGTTAAACAATTTTCATGTAAACTTGTTTTCTGTAAATTCTAAAAATTAGTCTGTACAGTTATTTTCGTGGTCAAATTTCAACAACTGGAATGCGTGTCACAGCTAGTTTATTGATAGTTTATTTTTAGCTATGCTAATTATTATTATTATTGACAAAAGGCGAAATTCCGTCTTTCTGTTAGCTATTTTAACTCTGGTCATTGCGAATGTTCTCTTTTTTAATACATTTTATAACCTCACGTATGTTTACATATCAGTCACTATTTTATTTTCTATTTGCGGAAATGTTGTCAGCGCTTCGATTATGTCATAAAGGTGTGTGCGAAACAGAATATGTAAGCGAAACAGAAAGCAACACTTATCAACAATTCCAAGTTAGTCATAACATAGGCCCATAGAAAAACAAAAAAGAAATGAAATTTAATTAACAACCTGTTTGGCTTATGACAGTATTCATATTTACAAGCAAATGAATTCTCAATTCACTCACTCGTTACTGGTCTTTTGGCTGTCGTACGTAACAGTCTTCATGGGTAGCCCAACCAGGATGCGGAACTAGCGCCGATACACAACCATTCAATGCATGACTGTTTCGTAACATATTTTAACGGTCTTTTAGTACATGGTTGTTTCTTCGAGCCAAGTCGGAGAAGACATAGGCGGTTGAAGCTAGGTTATATCATAGCAATATCGCAGCAACCTCCAGTGGTCTCAATTCGTTTATTATGTTTTAAATATAACTAAAGAGTGAAAGAAACGACTATTTGTCAAATGAAATATTTTAAGGTAATTTACTTCATTCGTCACAACAAACGTTGAACAGAACAATGTACTCTAATGTGATTTAAAGACACTTCAGAACCATACGCAAATGAGGTCACTTGTCTATAAGCATTTGATCGGTTTCTATTCCGCGAATTCCGTGACATGCTTGGGATTGTTGACACAAGGATGCAATATTCCATGCCATAAAGGCATGTACGCAACGTACATAGCTGGCCATATAACGGTCAAAGTCCGCCAATGGCCTACAAAAAATTCACAATCGACTTGGGTTCGCCATGGCAGGCTATGCATATCC
Source organism: Priapulus caudatus (assembly GCF_000485595.1). Classification (NCBI taxonomy): domain Eukaryota; kingdom Metazoa; phylum Priapulida; class Priapulimorpha; order Priapulimorphida; family Priapulidae; genus Priapulus; species Priapulus caudatus. The sequence goes on from NW_014579438.1 coordinate 30,989, forward strand.
ACACGCTTCAAACGCTGACATAGCCAACCCGGTAAATATAAGCCTATCTAAGATAGATTAATTTGATAAAATCTTTCTTATAAATAGTTAATGCACGTAGTATGCATTAATATACATACAAATCACAACTTCGGTAGTAAAAATCGTTCGTGCTCATTTTATTATTGAAACGGCCTATAGTGCCCGTGTTTACATCTGAATAACACATGCATATATTACATATATTTATATATATATAGATATGTATAGAATATGTGTTGTTTCTGTCGACTTGCGTGAGAATGTAAGAGCTTGTAAGGGGAATGTCTGATCGTAGGAGCATTACTATATTAAGAATGTAAACCATATACTATTCTTGAATCAATGCATACTTTTATAATTGTCCAGTCCTTCTATCCGTATTATCAATTCTGGGGGGAAAGGGGGCGCTCCGGCGTCGAATGGGAAAGCTGCTTACCGCGCACTGCTAGCCGACCCATCTGCTTGTTTCGGTAGGTTGGCTGATTGAAGCTCGGCAGTGTGCCGGGAGGGAGAAATATGGCATTCATCGACAGCGCGACGTCGCAGCCGGAAATGAGTTGGCCCACAGCATTAGCTTCGTCTATAAACTACCGATTAAACAGAAATTCAATTATGTCATCAACAGTTCTTTTTATCGATCAGCATAATACCATCATGGCAATTCTATGGCACCTCAACATAAACAGTCACGCCTCGTTCCAGCATAGTTTATTATATACTAGGAGAAGATATATGCTATAATATAGTATATAGGCCTAATATTATCTTACCCTGAATATGTCCATATCCCGTAATCAATACAGTCTCCGCAATTAACTGCGTATAGTAAATTGTAAACTTTAAATGGTACTAGCAGCTCATTGTAGAACATTGATAATACGCTCCATGCAGAAATTATTTGTAATGATATTCTATATTGGCAAAAGATGCATAATATATTAATTTGTTTTATTCACAGGATGATATGCTAATCGAATCGAGTGGGCTTAACAGCTGTATAATATAGCAACTTCATTACGTCTTAGGCAGATGTAATTGGCAACGGCTGGACTGTTGTATCAATCTTCCATTACATTAGACCTTCGGCGTCTAGATCGCGTGTTGAACATTATACTCCGATCGGAAGGGATGACTGACATGTAAAATACATATAATGTTATACGGCATATTCAAAGTGATTCCCGCTGATCAGAGATAAAATAGTGAATGATACGGAAAACTATTGTGTGAGTATCAGCACTATTATATAAGAGATGAAAACATGCACAGTGACGCGATTCTGACGTTCTACTAATCAGAAAAATAATATTCACACATACTAGCTGTGACATTGCCAGGTAGTTGAAATTCAATTATTAAGAATTGATTTACAGAAGTGAACAGCTAGAACAAATCAGCCGCACATCGCCGGAATGAACGCTTCAAACTGTGCCTATTCAGATATCGTGTCACCTATCGCTAGCGCTTACATAATCATATGACGCGGTACCAATGGGGGGGGGATAAAAACTACCAATGCGAAAAAATTCCAATGGGCACCCCTTACCTATCTAAGATAATCTAAGCGGGTTTTTAATTTAGTGCAAGATGCATCGAGAAAACTATTGTAATGCTAACTTCAAACTATTCTCAAAACTAGTTTCACCAACTTCTTTAAACCACCCACGTGTGCTACATTTAGCGGAGCAAACAAAATTCACTACCACCCTTTGGGTAATTTGGGCAGCTATAGCCCAAGTGTATAGCGCATAAAGGCTGTTCGTTGTATGGCCTGCGTGCTTTTGTGTTTATAAACACAAAAAGCACGTAAGGGCCATACATAAATATGAACTAGACTACCATGGTCTGATTGGATGTACACCCCCCCACACACACACACACACGCACGCACGCACGCACGCACACACAGCGCCGCGCACACACACACACACACACACACACACACAAACGCACACACGTACAAACACGCACACAAACGAACGCGCGCATGCACGCACACACACACACGCGCGCACACACATGCGGGCGCGCTATAATATCCACACACACACACACACCACACCACACCACACAACACACACACAGCCACACACAACAACACACACACACACACACACACCATCACACACCCCACACACACACACCACACACACACACAACACAACCCACTCACATCACACACACCACATCACAACATCACACACACACACAATACCACCAGCATATTTATA
>NW_014579439.1:0-315 GCF_000485595.1 Priapulus caudatus
TATATATATTTACAGGAATATTGGAATCTATCCCATAGGCGATATTTTCCTATTCATAAATCTTTAATGCCGTATTACGTGTAACGCTGCATATTTTACGATGACAGGCTTCAGGTCGGTCGTCTGCCGTCCATGAAGCTTTACAGAGCCGAGGGCGCGCGCGGGCGGGCGGACGGGCGGGCAGACGATTATGGGCATTTGTTTTCTAATTTATCAATTTCCAATTTCAGGTGTGCGCGCGTGGATGAGCGTGTCCGCAGCACGCGCTAAGTGCTCTATCGCTCTCTCTCTCTCTCTCTCTCTCTCTCTCTCTCT
>NW_014579439.1:1672-2371 GCF_000485595.1 Priapulus caudatus
GCACACGCACACGCACACGCACACGCACACGGACACGCACACGGACGCCCGCACGCGCGCACCCACGATGCGTGTAAAACGATTTTAGTGCGGTACGTAAATAATGGATGTTAGGATATTGCTCAATAATGAACGCGTTGCAGTTATCTGCGTTTCATTTGCTATATATTCGCCGTATTTTCACCGACCCTGTTAAATGGAGAGAGAGAGAGAGGAGGGAGGGAGAGAGAGAGAGAGAGAGAGAGAGAGAGGAGAGAGAGAGAGAGAGAGAGAGAGAGAGAGAGAGAGAGAGAGAGAGAGAGAGAGAGAGNCTCTCTCTCTCTCTCTCTCTCTCTCTCTCTCTCTCTCTCTCTCTCTCTCTCTCTCTCTCTTGCGCTTTGCTCTCTGCGTCTCTCTTTTGTTCTCTCTTGCTTTCACAGTATGGCGCCCGTTAGTCTCGCCGCGCACATTATCTGGATTTTAACCGCTCTTATACGTTTTAAAAAATAATTATAATGTACTTTTCCTAAATTTTATATGCTGAACGACATGCTGGCCCTCGGGAGATGCGTGCAAACACACGGTCACAAACATGGGTATGCACAAACACGCATGCACACACACATACGCGCACACAAACACACATACACTCACAAACACGCATGCACACACACATACGCACACATGCGCACATACACACGCACGCACAAACACGCATGC
>NW_014579439.1:4141-4798 GCF_000485595.1 Priapulus caudatus
ACACACACACACACACACACACACACACACACACACACACACACACACACACACACACACACACTCATATACATTTATTTATTTTTTATTTATATATTCTCCTTCTAGCTTCTCCCGCAATGCTTACCTCCCACCATTACCCGCCGCCGTTCGTCTACTGCTGCTGCTGCTGCTGCGCATGCGCACGACTCATCTCACGGCTCGCCGACTCCGAAAGTTAATAATTACGTGACAAATACACGGCCGCTGATCGAATGCCGACTAATAGGGATGCCAGGTGGTTCCCTTGGCAACGCGCCGACGCCGGTCACGCCAAATAAGGTATGCAAACAAGGTGGCGGAATTCTTTAAGCGTGTTTGCGCGAGCTCGTGAGCGTTTAACGGCCGTTTAGATGGCGTGTGTGTAATGAACAATTAATATAGAGGCACGAGACCGTAGCAGCTGCTGCTGCTGCTGCTGCTGCTGCGATGGACTGCATATATACGCGCGTACGCAAGCATGCACGCAGGGGAGAGAGGGGATGGGGAAGAGAAAGCATGCACGCAGAGGGAGAGGATGGGAGAGAGCGAGAGAGAGACAGAGAGAGATAGAGAGCGAGCGAGAGATAGATAGAGAGAGAGAGAGAAAGAGAGAGAGAGAGAGAGAGAGAGAGAGAG
>NW_014579439.1:6162-8662 GCF_000485595.1 Priapulus caudatus
GCCGTGAGTGCTGGCATTGCCCTTATACCGCATGTACGTTAGCGCACAGAAGCAGACGTGAGTGTAGGGGTGTGACCGCTGCATGTCTGAATGTCGTCTGCTGGCGTGTTAGGCAGCGTGTTGTTGTAAGCGGCGTTATCATCATCATCATCTGATCAAGATTGAGATCTGTAACTGATAGATCAATGCTGATGCGTGTGTGTGTGTGTGTGTGTGTGTGTGTGTGTGTGTGCCAGCGCGCGTGTGTTGTGTGTGCGACGTGTGTGTGCGCGCGCAGCGTGTTAGTGTGTGTGCGGTGTGCGTGCGTGCGTGCGTACATGCGTGGTGTGTGTGTGGTGCGGTTGTGGTGTGTTGCGTGCGTGCGTGTGTGTGTGTGTTGTTGTGCGTGCGTTGCGTGACGTGTGCGTGCATGCGTGTGTGTGTGTGTGTGCGTGCGTGCGTGCGTGCATGCGTGTGTGTGTGCGCGCTTCTTTCACCGCTCTTCCTTCTCATCTGTTTCTCTCTACTTCCTCTTTTGCACTGTTTTCCTCCCCCTCCTCTTTCTACCTTTTATCTTCTGTTCTCATCCTCCCCCTCTCCCTTCACCTTCCCTCTTCTACCCCGAACCGCTGTCTCTTTCTACTTCTCCCTCTCACCCTGTCTCTTCCTATTCCTCTCCCCTTCTCCCCCTCTCCCCCTCTCCCCCTGCTTTCTGACTGCAGTTAAGCAAAAACCGGCCGCAGCGCGTCAATTTTTGCGGAGTCGATTCGTCAATGCCGATGAAACTTATAAGACCTGATTAATTTTCTATGAAAACACGCGTTTTTCGCGCCACCTCCGCCTCTTCTCATCTCACCCCACCTCCACGTGCCGGTGGCGCCACCTTCCCCGCGATGTTGGCGCCATCTCGTGGCCACGAGACGCGACTGCATTAGTTTATGCATAATTGATAACTCTCTGTATGTTTGTTAACTACACTGCGGCATGAATAGATTGCGTCAGTTTGGAAATTAATAATTTATTTGACCACAAACGTCAAAATCACGCTGAAAAAACACCTAGTGCAAAAAATAGAGAGAAGGGGAAAGGGAGAGATCCACTACAATTAACGAATTTATAATAACGTATGCTATATACATATGTTGGTGCTATTACTAAATAACTAATACGGATAAACATAAAATATACACATGGTACTTGTATATTTGTACTCGTGTCTGCAACAACTCATGATATGCTAATTGTCCTCAGAGACACCGATATTGATTTGCCATGCTGTTCATTCTACATCGCACAGAAACACCGGCTGCATCTCGTAGAATAGAAGCAGTATATTAATTATGAATATAAATTAGATTAAAACACTGTGTTATAGTAAACTTGTACACCCTGTACAGGTGTTGTACTTCATAGTTACAGAATACATATCTGCTATTCTATGGCTACAGCTTGTGTAGCGACATATTAATGTCGTCGGACACACGCGCTGCAATCTTGATTTTGCTGCGCGGTGAGTCACCGACGTTTCGATCTTGTGTCAGATTTCCACGACCGCGCGGAAGAGCGGAGAGGGGAGGAGAGGGAGCGAGGAAGCGAGATAGGAGGAGAGCGAGAGCAGAGATGGAGAGAGCGAGAGAGAGAGAGTGAGAGAGAGAGGAGAGGAGAGGGAGAGAGCGCGCAGGGGACGAGAGAGCGAGAGCGGAGATTGACGAGAGCGAGAGAGAGAGCGCGAGAGAGAGCCGAGAGGAGAGGAGAGCAAAGAGAGAGAGAGAGAGAGAGAGCGCGGGGAGATGAGGAGGGGGAGAGCAGGGAGAAGGGGAGGAGCGGAGTGAGAAACGCGAGAGCGAAGGATAACAGAATATCAGAGAGATGTCGGGAGAGACGAGAGCGCGGGAAGAGAACGCGCAAGGAGAGGTACAGCCCGAAAATGACAGAGAAACGAAGAGAAGAGAGAGAGAGGCGATACAGGAGAGAATCGATGAGAGAGAGATGAGAGAGAGACAGGAAACTGCTGAGAAAGAGACAGACAGACACACACAGAAAGAAGAGAGAGAGAGTAGGAAAGAAAGAGCGGAACGTAAGAGAGGGAGCGGCGGAGCAGTGGGGAAGGAGGAGGAGGCTTCATCGCATCGCTGCGCCAAGGAGGCTCGCGCAACGCATTGCCCGCATCCGACCATCCTTAGCAGCCGCAGCTTCAGCTAGATCGCAGGCCCAGCAGCAGCAGCAGCAGTCAAGCCAGCCAGACCTGGTACGCAGTTAGGACTGTCGCCGCGCAGGGTCGCCGCGTGTACATTGCGTGTCGGCACCGTTGACAGGCGTCGAGCCACGCAGAATTTCCCGCCTGCACATCTTCTCCGCGTAGCATCAGCAAGCAGCCAGAACGCGCTCGCACACACGCGCGCCGCCGCTCGCCTGCAAACACACGGTTACCGCTTACGGTACGGACGCAAGCTACGCGCGCGTGTGCGTGTGCTGAGCCCAGAGTACACTGCGCGTGTGCTGCGTGAGCCAAAGCTTAACG
>NW_014579439.1:12125-12669 GCF_000485595.1 Priapulus caudatus
AGAGAGAGAGAGAGCGAGACAAGGATCTAGAGAGCAATTATTGCAATTCACAATTTATAACAAATTATAATCAACATAATCATCATCATCATAAATGTTACAATAAATAAAAATTTAATGTCACCAAGACATACATACTCGCATGAGCGTACGGTCCCCCTCTCCCTATGACCTTCCTGAAAGGTGATTCTCCTCTGAAGTGAATCCCCACATCCCGAGAAATGAAGCCATTCCTAATATAAAATGCCGATAGTTGCCGCAGCAGCATCTGTGTCTCGCATGCATGGCTTGATGCACGGTCTCATCCTGCTTCTACATATATATCTCGCTTTACCGCGCGCGTACACACGCACGCACGCACACACGTAGACGCAGGCACACGCGCGCACGTACGCACGCACACACGTAGACGCAGGCACACGCGCGCACGCACGCACGCACGCACACACGTAGACGCAGGCACACGCGCGCACGTACGCACGCACGCACGCACGCACGCACGCACGCACTCGCGCACATACACATACATACACACACATACATA
>NW_014579439.1:16343-19586 GCF_000485595.1 Priapulus caudatus
CTCTCTCTCCCTCTCTCTCTCTCTCTCTCTCTCTCTCTCTCTCTCTCCTATTTTACCAGCAAACATTGAGCTGACTTGCCTAGCTGCTGCGAACAGAGACAAAGAGAGCACGGGACTAACGGTGAGGGGTTCATGTGTACACACGGAAAGAGCACAAGTCAATGACAATGTGATAAATGTCATCCCTCGTCTCTCTGTCTCACTGCTTCGATCTTTGTTTCTTCTCCATTCCCATTCTCCCGTAGCCTCTCTCGCGCTCTTCCTCTTTCCCGGCCCACCTCTCTTGTGAGCGCTTCCTCTCTCTCTCTCTCTCTCTCTCTCTCTCTCTCTCTCTCTCTCTCTCTCTCTCTCTCTCTCTTTCTCTCTGTATTCTCTCTTCTCTTTCTCTCTCTCATCTCTCTCTCCTCTCTCAATCTACTATATATAATTATATTCTATATATATCTATATATATATATATATATATATATATATATTCTGTCTCTCTCTTGGTCTGTCTCTCTCTTTCTCTCATCCTCTCTCTTCTGCTTCTCTCTCCTCTCTCTCTCTATCTCTATCTCTTTACTCTATCTATCTTCTCTCTCTCTTCTCTTTTTATCTATCTCTTTATTATCTATCTCTCTCTCTCTCCTTCTCTCTCTCTCTCTCTCTGCTCTCTCTTCTCATCTCTCTCTCTCTACTCTATCTCTCTCTCTCTCCTTCTCTCTCTCTCTCTCTCTCTTGTCTCCTCGCTTGCCTGGACTTTTTCTCGCGCTTTCTCTCTCCGCTCTCTCGGCGCTATGCGTGTGTTGTGCGCGCATCGCGCGTCCCTACAGCAGACGCACTCGTCGTCGCGGACGGAAGATGCAAGACGCCGGCGGCTGGCCGGCGCGCGGCGCGCGGCGGCTGCGCGGACAGCGGCGCAGCGGCGGCGCGTGTGACGCCTGTATCGTGTGTAGCGCAATTCGGAAACAAACGGGATCTTTGCCTGACACCAGGATTCGGACCCAGCGCATCGCTCACGCCAAATATTAGATGGGAAAGCGCTCTACTGCGAACGACCGATTGACCGACAACGATGACATGACAAAATCTAAATATGACGATTCTATGAAAAACGCGCGCGAGCGGTGATGACGACAACGATGACGATGGCATAATTAAATAGAACAGATATAAAGAGAGAATCGCGTGCGAGTGAGCGACGACTGCAACGATGACGATGCCGAAATTAAACATACGGATATTTGATGGATAGATATCGACACGATACGACGAATACTAACATTTCTTACCGACATGAATCGATTCAAGAGCGTATTAATAACTAAGCGAGCGTACAACGGTGAAATGCAACAACCTTGCTGTAGTTTCAGTAGAATTAGTAAACCTTGCCCGTTATATTTTGACAATTCTTTGCGGTATTATTATTCAACAGTCCCACCTTGATAATGTAAAACCAACCGCTTGTCTCTACAATGCCCCTACGCTGAGATATTAAGCAGTAAAATCTAATATATTGGCGAAAATCGAACTCGAGTTGGCAGCTATACATAATACGCTCTTGATCGATTTGGTGCCAACGATGCAGAGATTCAAACATGTGTTTAGATTAATCTCAATTCTAGTAGGATTTCACTACTAATCGACGCAAAATGACCACATTATACAGAAGAATTAGACAGAATTATACACTGCATTCTCGTGGACATTAAAAATATGGTCGTGTGACACAATCACGCAAACGTACGATTCAATAGCTTTATAAAGAGAGGAAGACGAAAATATTTTACGTAGAGGAGTAAATTAAGAGGGAGAAGTATTTTCGCCTTTGACGATGATTTGAAAAAGCATTCTACGAGTTATTGTTGTTGTTGTTGTTGTTGTTGTTGTTGTTGTTGATAAGACTTCTTGTCCGGTCTAATGCATTCCTATAGGTCTGCAGAGAAAGAATACTTATTTACTATGAAAAATATTTTTTTAATATATTTGTAAGCATCACAAAATGCTTCAATATCCAAATTAAATTAATCAAAAGTATTTCCTTCGAGCCGGAGTTGAACCAGCGACCTAAGGATAACTGTTTCTGTGCCACTACAGTCCTCCGCTCTACCAACTGAGCTATCGAAGGAACCACGATAACGAACTATTTTTGTGTCATTAAGGAGAGAACAGTACCGCGTTGTTTAAACGTTTAGTTAACCTGGTTCCACTCCAATGATCACTCTAGTGACAAGACAATCCCCATTAACCCCCTCTCTCCTACCACTACCTTCCTCTGCTCGTTTTTTCTCGTCTTTCTCTTCTCTCTCGCTTCTTTTTCTTATATTTGTTCTTTCCTTCTCTCTCCTTCTTTTTCTTTATAATTTTTCTTTCTCTTCTCTCTCTCTTCCTCTTTCTCCTCTCATCTCTCTCTCTCAAGTCTCTCTCTCTTCCTTCTTTCGTCTCTCTCGCGAGGGAGGTTGCATGCCGGCAGGACGAAACAGCGCAACCCGTCAAGCGATGTTCTGCGTCTGACGTCTCGCCGTCTGCCAGACAAACGAACAGCCGTCCGCTTCGAATTTAGCACCCCTCCCCTCCCCTCATCTACCAATTGCGGAAGTGCTAAAACGCGCGTCTGCCAGTGCGGGCGGATGTTGCGCGATGCGCAGCGCGCGCGCCTACGACTACTTCCTGTTCATGGCGCGCGCGGGCGCACGACAAGCGACGAGTGCGCTATGCGCGCGCAGTAGCAGACGATCTAGTGCGTTGTCGGAGCTGGCGACCATGGCAACAGGCTGATAGATAGACGCGCTGTCCGTTTATCTTATCTGTCACCGGTGACCCAGTAAGTCGCAACCAGTTTCGCTGAGGGCTCCGTTAATGTGCGCGTTTGTCGAGTTCGATTCGGAACAACCCTTCGATAGCTCAGTTGGGTAGAGCGGAGGACTGTAGTGGCACATGAACAGTTATCCTTAGGTCGCTGGTTCAACTCCGGCTCGAAGGAAATTTTTTGGTGTTTTAACGCTTTTTTCACTGTATTTTTTTACGGGCCTTAAAGAAACATTTGCACCTCTTTTATTAACAAGTGTAAACTTGACTTTACCCGTGTTATCAATTAGCTATGAACGTCTAAAGTTCAAGCAGCATATGTTTCATATCAAAACGCCACAAACTAGACGTAAACTGCTTACTTGTAATTCTTGTCACTAGAGTGATCATTGGAGTGGAACCGGGTTAATTAGATAACGTTCAAACAACGCGGTACTGTTGCCGCCTAAATGA
>NW_014579439.1:19690-21004 GCF_000485595.1 Priapulus caudatus
AGAGCGAGCGAGAGAGAGAGAGAGAGAGAGAGAGAGAGAGAGAAAGAGAAAAGAAGAAGAAAGATAGATAGGTAGAGAGAGAGAGAGAGAGGAGAGAAATCGCGAATGAGAAAGAGAACGAGAGAGAAAGAGAAGAGAAAGAGAGAGAAGAGAAAAAGCAAGATAAAGAAAAAAGTGGAGAGAGAAGAGAGAGAGAGAAAAAAGAGGCAGAGGAAGGTAGTGGGAGAGAGGAGGTTAATGGGGAATAGGAGAATAGTAAGAAGGAGGAGTAGTATGGAAAGAAGAGTGGGACTGGGGAAGCTGGCTATGATGGACGAGAGAAGGATAATGCAGGAGCAATACCTAACAGGAAAGAGGAGGATGGCAGGAAAACATAAGAAGGGAAGTCAGGAAGAAGAACAAGCCACGCTACATGGGAAGACAGCTCCTAAACAGGATATTATTTTCCATTCAGCCTCACTTTAAACAACGATGTATATTAACACAACTAAAATATGTATACGCATGTAATATAACTAAAATGAAACGAAACTCAAAAGCTTGCGATGCGCAACCAGCGATTAAAAAATAATAAATATCGAAAACATTAAATAAATAAAATAAATAAATTAAATATCGTAAATTGCGTACGAAAGAAACGACTCAACATGTAAAAAAGACAAAACAATTTGAGCCGGAGTTGAAGCAGCAACTTTATGATCACCGCTGACCTACCAAAACAGTATACAGCTCTAGCACTGAATTGTCAACGAGATTCAATATCGCTGATGCAAAATGTTTAAATAACCATCCGGTCCGGAAGTCCGGAAAGGTTGCGGAGAAGAGGCCATAAAAATATTCCTTCAGGCTGGATTCGAACCAGCGCCAGAGAAGTCTACAGACCCCCGCTCTACCAACTGAGCTACCGAAGGTTTATGGTGTAGAAGGAAACACACCTGTTAGATTCTCGTGCTTTTTCTGGGTCTATTCATAGTTTTCTGGTACTATCGGCAACAGATAAGATCAAGAGTGATTTCGTCGGTCCGTGTATCCGTCCGCGTGTCGGTTCAAGGAACATCTTTGTGATAAGAACATTTCGTAAGAGTGCATGGGAAACTCAACACATGGGCATGAAAACAGGACCTGCTTCCACATTTAAATAAATAGGAAAAAAATTAAACGACGTAAAATGACTATGAAGACAAGACTCTGAGAAAAAGAATTTCCTTCGAGCCGGAGTTGAACGAGCAACTTTATGATCACCGCTGACCTACCAAAACAGTATACAGCTCTAGCACTGAATTGTCAACGAGATTCAAAATGCTTGATGAAAAA
>NW_014579439.1:24132-35194 GCF_000485595.1 Priapulus caudatus
CTGCTGCTGCTGCTCTAACTGCTCTACTGCTACTGCTGCTGCTGCTGCTGCTATTGCTGCTACTACTGCTGCTGCTACTGCTACTGCTGCTGCTGCTGCTGCTGCTGCTGGTGATGGTGGTGGTGGTGCTGCTACTGCTACTGCTGACGCCGCCGTCTCTGCTGCTGCTGGTGGTGCTGCTGATGATGGTGGTGGTGCTGCTACTGCTACTGCTGCTGATGATGGTGGTGGTGCTGCTACTGCTACTGCTGCTGATGATGGTGGTGGTGCTGCTACTGCTACTGCTGACGCCGCCGTCTCTGCTGCTGCTGGTGGTGCTGCTGATGATGGTGGTGCTGCTACTACTGCTGCTGCTGCTGCTGCTGGCTGTGGTGGTGCTGCTACTGCTACTGCTGACGCCGCCGCCTCTACTGCTGCTGCTGGTGGTGATGGTGTCGCAGGCGGAGCGGATAGTGAGGGGAAAACGGAAGGAAAGAGAGAAGGAGAAAGAGAGAGGGGGGAAGAGAGAGGGGGGAAGAGAAAGGGAGGAAGAGAAAGCAGAAGAGAGAGAAGGGGGAGCGAGAAAGAGCGAGAGCAGGAGAGAGGGAGTGAGTGAGAAAGAGCGAGAACAGGAGAGAGAGAGAGGGAGACAGACAGACAGAGATAGTACGCGGGTAAGAGTGGAGTGTGTACATCCACACACACTTGTCGGCACCACCGCCGGTCACCGTGTAGTCTTCTTCTTCTTCTTCTTCTTCTTCTTCTTTCTCGTAGTCTCTCGCAGATGGTCCACGCTAAGACGTCAGCTAGGGGCTTGCCTCCCTGTTGTCGGGCACCGTGTGGTGGGGCGGATATAAATCGATCAAGCAGCCCCACGGTTACTCAACCTTACACCACGTTATAATGGAGGAATCTCCCGACTGCGCGTATACCCCTAAATGTCTTATCGGCTGTAAATATCGATCGCAGCTCCCTCTGGGGTCTGATTAGGTCGGAGTAAGAGCATTCAGGTGCCGGAGTTAAATCCGCATTAATTTCAGCCCAACGTGATTACGCTGCTGTCGACCGCCGTGACGTCATGCAGCGACCCCGGCTGACCCCGGTGACGTAATGCAACTCCGAGGACGGCAGTGTGACGTCAGCGAACCCGGCTGACCCCCGTGACGTAATTTAACCCCTGCGGTGAAGGTGGTGACGTCAGCAAACTGGCGGGGGAGGCGGGGAAAAACACACACGTAGTAAGTCGGGCTGTCGGTTCAATAGTGCAACCACTGCTGGAAGCCAGCATTTTCGACGACGGCAATTGTCACTGGTATACCGCAGCCACAGGCGAGAGGCGAAGACCACGTCGACAGCCATTCACACGTTAAAACTGAGCCACCACAAACACCTGTGGGAAGCTCCAAAGTCAAAGCGTGATCGGCGACAGTCAGCACTCGCATAGCCACACCCACGATGGAGCCTCAAACAATCAGGCTCTCTCGACACCCTTAATAAACCAGTACGGGCACTAATGCTAGAAACACTTTTGTATACACAGGCGCAGAACCGCGATCGCACCTAACATAGCCATACCCAGGACCAGGATCTTTCCTGAAAGTCCCCCCCGCCATCCTCATGACAACTGCCCCAATTGAAGACAAGACACTGGACAGACATTGCAGAAGACTTACTATTGCTTACATATGTCAGAAGCGGTGCCCGAACACGGCGATGACTTAAAGTACTTGCGTCACGAGGAAATGCCGCGAGGCAACAGCAACAGGACCCAACGTTACAGAAGTCCTCTACTGTGGCTATCACTAAACAGACCTGGAACACACGACGAACCTGACAGTCACAGGCCACTGCGCCATCGCTCCCATCTCGTCCCGTTGCGACGAGCAATCTCACGAACACACAGCAACAATTACAACCAACACAGAATATACGGTCTGCATCCTTAGACAGCACACACAATCAACCGGCGCTAGTCATGCACACACACACCCACGGCTCTCCTCAATTCGCCTCTTACTCCTCAGATCAAAGCGAAACAAGGTGTTAGATAAGCCCATCAGCTAGGTCACCAAGGGCAGTAGTCATAACGGCACGACTAAAGCCGCCTTGCCAGCCAGAATGGGTACATGCGAGCTCGCCGGGCATAGCAGCCGGTTCCCCATGCTCTTCACACAAAAACACCCTGTACAACACTACATGCCATCACACACAGCGCGCTCTGCTCCAGGCCATCCTTCACCCTCTCTCAGCAATAAGTAGCTACTCACCTCACCGCGCTCTTCTGCATCACACAACAAAGACTAGTGATGTCTACCCACATTGCCGAGCAAACCACTGGTGCAATAATATCTATTCGACTGTCGGAGGTCCACTTCCTTACATGACGCTACTTCTTGATTGTAACTGCATTGTACTACACCGCACGATTTCCTGTCAAAGTGAAAATTGTGTCATCGGGACGTCAGCAAGGCTGTAGTGATACCTCAACAACTTTGGAGCTCGCTCTCCAGAACAAAGGAGACCTGAAGTGTGTAGCAGGGTGTCCAAATAAATGTCCCGCCATTATCCAGGGATTCTGACTCCGTCGCCGACCTTTGCCTCGCTCCTCAGACACTGGCGGGTGGTGGTTACACCACACACCGAGCACGTGCAATGAACCCTAGTAATGGACTCACACGGCTACACTTATGCAACAAAGTAAACAACGTTTTAATGGAGCCACACACGTACGCGTTCATAGATAATCCAATCCGGCTAACATGCAGTCACGCTAGTAGGGCAAAACTGTGGAAAGAGAGAATCATACTAAAAGCATCAATATCTCGGGACAAGTACAATCGACACGAGCGACAACATACGCCCGAGCGGACGACCAACAGTTGGCCTCCAGCCGGAGGCACTTTTGTATCGGGCCTCTTCTTCACCGACAAAAACAAGGCCCACAGGTTTCGTAACGACGCAGCTCCCTCAGCTGCCCGGCTAAAGCCTGTACCTCAAGCTGCGCCCCATCCGCATGGTCCTAGCAGCATACAGATAAATGCTAAGACGGTGATGAAGCACGAACAAAGCATGCAACACAAGAATCAGGCAACAACCATATCGATGCGATAAGGCGAGACGCACTCCCCGTTGTAAGAAGCGCACTGACGAAAATTCCGAGCGGACAGGAGCGAGACCGAGATTGTCTACTCGTAGAGATCACTGCAACATCCAACTCTCCCGCGACAAACATCACAGGCGAATCCACACTACGACCTGTAAGCCGCAAGTGTCGTGCAACACGGATCTCCCGTAGAAACGCACGCAGAAGAGCTAATAGTGATGAAATTGCCAAGCGCGTTGGAAGTCAGAAAAATCACGATACGAACACATCTCTAACCCCTTTTTCAAACACGTCTAACTGGAATCAAATCAATCAAACCGGATCGCTTACCTGACGAACCGGAACTGAACTAAACTTCTCGAACCTACAACACACATCAGGACAACACGCTGATCGAGAAACGAACACTTACACGACCAGAGGACACTGAACATCAACCCGTTGAGACGACACCTACAGCAATACCATGTCTGAAGTCTGCCGATACCGACCTCAGCGTGCGCAGTAAAACTGCCCACAGTGAAGACTTCAGGGATTATCTCGGTGTCCCTACAATATCAGTGAACACTTATAAGGGGAAGTGGAAGTAACACTCGTCCGCTAAACAGCAGCCAAAACCTGTGTCTATTTGGTGTGGTAATGTGTAAAACCAAGTCTCAACAAATCCAGACACACTATTGTACGTAACCGGTCAAGTGTGACTACCCGAGTAAAAGAAGACTCGTGCTAGCTTATCTTAGTGATCATTTGTCAGAAAGACAAACATTTTCTGTGTTCTACAGCCTAGCGGCAACATTTTACGCTCCTCGTTTCCATGCTAATTATCACACACAAAGACACCTCACAACATCAATTCACACGAGACAAGCTGCGGCCAATCTCTTCGCCACGACAGAATTTCTCAAACAAATAATGCGGTTACAAGAGTCTTCATACTTCTATTGCCCTAAATCAAGTATCATGCTCTCATCGATAAGTATATCAGATCACCTAACAATATTACAAAATACAGTATGTCTCTCACTCAACGCCCAAAGTTGGGGAGGAATGTAGTATCCCGCTACCGATTAGTACAAAATTACCACATGCGAATCGGCTAGTCAAATGCGTCTTTTCACCCATTCTTTACCGGTATGGTAGCGTTCATCCCGAGGCCCCGCACCTGTAGGACAGGGTTTTAGAGAGTATGTGATCCGCCATCAGTTTTCATCAAACCAGTAATGAGAACGATAAGTCCGTTCCTTGAAATAAACGGGCCTTTGCTCCATGCTGTAACAACCTCATGTAAGATATCATCACACGGGAACACGGAGGTGGTACGAGGAAGGGTGAAATGAAAGAGGAGAGATACGATAAGAAAGGGTAAGAGCAGTGAGGGCAGAGAAAGAGGGAAGGCACGCCGAGGAAAGGTATTATAGAAAATGGGTGGTAGTGATGGGAGGAGGGAGTGAAGGGCGGTTAGAAGAATAAGAGATGGTCGACGAAAGACGCTGCCGAGGGATATAGGTAGGATCAGCAGCGACTCATCTGTCCATCATGGCTATATCGGTTTACACTCGTCACGGGAGCAAGCCATCAAGAGCTACAAGCCAGGACAAATTATCGATTAGACTGAGGATGAGAAAGGAGGATGCGGGCGGTGAAAGGAGAGAGGAGAGATTGGAGCCGCTGATTCGAGGCACATCCACTAATGGGTAAGCAGGCTGCCAGCGGCATGGTACAGGGAGACTAGAGGAGCGAGGGAAAACGGAGACCCACTGCATGAACGAGGTAGAACACCGAAAGCAGGAGGAGGCAAAGGAGGAGGCCGGCGGCGTAAAGCGAGGCGGAGGAGGAGGTAGAACATAGGCAAGTTGTATCGCCTACAGGAACCTAAACATGAAGTGGCGCTATGGAGCTCAAAAATGGAGAAAGAGGAGAGAGAGGAGAGTAGCGGTGTAAGAGGATAAAGGAAAAGGAAGATCGGGGAAAGATAGTGGGATACCAAGCGGAGGCATCTGGAAGACCAGAGAGAGGAAAAAAGCATGAGTACCCGCTCCGCTCTCTTCGTCGAAGATTCACACATGAAGCTGAGAGCAGCAAAATCACGCTGGTTGTCACACAGGACGGACGAAAGGAATGCCCGCGAGACACGGTGGTTTCACCTCATCTATTCTCTCTCCGTCTCTCTCACACACAGTATCACACGCTCCGACCTCTGTCTCTCGCAGTCAGGGCACGACACAACACACACACGGCAGGAGCGGCCTTCCCTACGTCGTCACATCTCGCAATGCAAGTGAATCACAGACACACACTCACGCGAATCGCGCGGAGATCTCTCACAGCAACACTAAAAGAAGCGAGCTGGAAGAGCAGGAGACGAACGAGAAAAGGGGAAAGCCACTGGTGGGAAAGTAAAGAGCCAGAACAATGGGTAGCACGAATTGGAGGCCGGGGAGGCGGTAGAATGGGAAAAAGAGATGGTTCCGAGAAGACGCCGATGGTAATCAACATAACAACACGCCGCCCTCTACGTCTCTCATCTAGCGTTCGACTAAGAGAGTGAGGAGTAGCAGGCATAGGACATGATGAGGGACGGAAGAAGCGAGGATGGGCGGGATAAAGAGGAAAGCGCAGAGAGTTGGTGGAACTGAGGTCACATAATATGTGGCTAAAACAGACTTATACACTGCCCTGCCAGCTCGTCATCCACAGGATAACACAAGGCACACACACACGAGACCGCGTAAGAGGTAAGGAGGTAGAGAGAATTGATGATGACGAGAAACTCGACGCCGGCACGCATAATCTAGCTCTCATCATCACACACGAGACAGACCGCTGTATAAGGAGGGAGGAGGAGGAGGAGGCGCGTAAACGTCGACGAGGAGAGCAGAGAGCGTAGACAAGCCAGGTGTACCTACAAGGAGGGGATGGGGTATAAAGCGAGGAAGAGGGACAGGAGGAGGTAGTACGTGTAGAGGGTAAAGTCAAAGAGAAGATGAAGGAGGAAGATAGTGGATAAAAGCCGCGTAGGACCGGGAAGAGGAGGTACCACAGATGAGAAGCAGGGTCGGAAGAACATGAGCTAGGTGAGAAAGCATGAAGAGGAGAAAGGCACGTGGTTTGTCAAGGCGGGAAGCGAGGGGAAAGGCATGGAGAAGGCTCGGGTACCCAATATGTATAACTGAGCGCGCCGCCGCGTCATGCGCGCTCTGCACTAAGCCATTGCAGAGAGTAACTCAGCGGAGCCAGGGGATCAGCGAACCAAGATGAAGGAATTTGAGCAGCGAGCTATATATTATCTAGGAGAAGAAGAGCTAGGGGAATAAGCACTTACGATACTACCTTCCTGTATCATCGACTACCAGACAGCAGTGTGGAGGAGGCACATGGCACGACGCTCCCCCTACTCCTCCTTCACACACACACATACGCTCCCCCGTCAACGACACGAGGCGAGCAGCATCGAACAGAACCCGCGCTGCTCATCTCGTCTCTCTCGGTCTGTCGTGTACGTCCTCTCATCTCTCATCGCAAGTCGTGTTGTCTCTCCACAGACAACAAATCCATGCCCGCTCCCTTCTTGACTCTGCAACAGGTTGACAGACACATTAAAATGAAACAAATATCTATAACCGGTCACACAGCGACACTTATTACTACGCCGATCCAAATTCCGGTGATCGTGCGCTCGCTACATCCAGCGGGGCTAGCGACACGGAGGGAAGGAGGTTGTGCGAGGAGGAGAGAGGGTAGGATGAGAGGGTGAGGAAGGCATAACAAGCATGTGGCACGAACCTACACTGGATCGATATGCATAGTACCATAAAATATGGACCATGAAAGATCAGGTGCGTGAGACTGAACGGCGGGCGGCAGAGCGAGCAGCAGCGAGCAGCGGCACTAATAGCGCGGAGCGAGTCGTGGCGGCTGAGCGCGTGCGGCGAGCGGCCCGATAGCGGCGCGACTGTGTCTAAGCACGCGGGATCCGAGCAACAAGCGCTGTCGATGTGTGCCCGTCGTTCTTAGCTCAGCACGCATGGCTATATTGTCAGCTATAATGTCCCAGGGGCATCTTAATATTTGTTTTCTCAGCCTAACATCTGCCGTTAAGAATCTGCCTGAACTAATAATCAGATACTCACTCACTCCCCATCCCAGGCTTTGGCGCTCACTACAATCCTACAGCTCCTCACACCTCACCCCCATCTCTAGCGCACTGAACTGCGATCCTCCTCCTCCATCCCCTCGCCTCACTCCCTCTCCCACGACTGCCGTTAACATACCCCCGTGTGATACGACCGCCGTCCAATGCCCTTCCCCCGTATCGCCGGTCAACGCCTACCTCGCCTCTCCTCCCCGCCGCTGTGGACCCGCGCTCCTACCCCACTGCCTGCAGTCCTCGCCTCCTCCTCCTTATCATTTGCCTTCGACTCCGTCCACTCCTTCTCTCTGCCCCGCGCTTCTCCTCCCCCTTTCACGATCCTTCCTCCTCTACCGTTGCCGATGTGCGCCCCTGTCTTCAGCATCACTCCTACTCCATGAATGGTGTTGCTCGAGACTAGATCGCTGCGAGCCCGTGGGTGGGACGCAGCAGTACCAGTTACTTCCGCGATGAGGTGTAAAACCATCTAGTGATAACGCTGTCCTGTCTAATCCACGGTGCCAGTATACTTCCGTTTGTCTATCTCTACCTAATCCTGCGTTGGAGCGCGTCTAAAGCTGATCTGTATCATCTGATCGTACTGGAGTCGAGCAAAATGATCACTTTTTAATAAAAAACTGGCCTTGAATTTCAAGACGTAGGAGACGGAGGTCAGACGAGCTATGGGCTGCACGGCCGATGACGTAGGCCCTGGTTACCGAATCTAACGTACATCAGTCTGCGATTAGTGACCGCAATGGCTCATGTTACTTCACGGTCGCGGGATTTCGGACATGCCACGCGCATACTCACGCGCGGATTTCGTTGAGACATTGACGCAAGCATCATTACCACGTGGCGCGATTTCGTTAGTCAGCCTCCCCCTCCCCTCATCTATCGCCCCTACACTCCTGCGTCCTCAACTCTTCACACCTGCCGGGAGTTTTTCTGATAATGGACCATGCGTATTTACCACTGTGCGGCTGATTCGGTGATAATTTGGACTCATGCTCAATTACTTCGAGTTTACAACACGTCGCGCACTAAGCACGTGTATACAAGCCGCGCGAACTTGTGCCCGTATTGCGTCGCGCACTCCTCGCATCCCGTGGTTACGGGCCACTACCTTCTGCAACCCACTCTCCTTACCTCTCAGGCACGCTCCTCCCCTTCCCCCTTTCCTCTCCTCCCTGCCCCTTCTCGAAACACGCCAACCCTCCCCGCTACCTCCCTAGTCTCCCTCCCCGGCGCCCCCTCCTTCTCCTCTTTCTCCTCCTCCTTCTCCTGTCCCCTCGCTGCGCTTCCTCCGCTCTCCGCTCAGTCCCCTCGACTTTCGGGCTCCTCCTGGCGCCTGCTCTCCTCCGGGCCTCGCCGTCCCGCGCTTCTCCTCAACGTGCCCCGCTCCGAGCTCGGATGACTTTCCTCGTTGGCGTCCGTCCTCCGCCTGGCTCCGCCTCCCTCCCTCCTCCTTTCGGGGACTGATGCGCTCCCTCCCCCTCCCTCATCCTCTTGCTCGCTCCTCTAGCCGTCCCTCGCCCTCCCTCCCCCTCCCCCGGTTCACTCCTCCTCTCCTCCTCCCCTACCTTCCTTTCTCCACATTGCCTCCTCCGATGATGACCAAGCGGAGAACGGAAGCTAAAACGGAGTAACTCGGAATTGCCTGAAAGATTTGCGCCAAACCTCTAGAGCGAGAAGAGCGGCAATAGGATTCCAAAAAAGCCCTGAAAAATGGCCAGCGCAAGATACTAAAAGCGGTAAATGGCTCCTAATAGAAAAAGCAAGGAGAAAATTAGTTCAAGAAAAGGAGGCTTTCCATTTTTAAAAGGCGCCGAAAATCCTTCTCCTCCTTCTTTGTTTTAAAAAAAATTCGACAGTGGACTCGCAGTTGGTCTCTATAGATGCAGGCTGAGAGAACCGAGAGAAAAACGAAGCAAGAGGAAGAGAGAGGCGAGAGAGAGAGAGAGAGGAGAGAGACATGAGAGAGGAGAAGAGACGAGAGAGAGAAGAGAGAGAGAAGAGAGACACGAAGGAGAGAGCAATGAAGAGAGAGAGAGACAGGAAGCGGGAAGAGGACGATGGAGAGCCCAGAGAAGAACTGAGAAAGAGAGAGGGCAGGATGAGGGTTGTATCGTTTGATCTCATTGGGAGCGGGCACACCGTGTGTGTTCGGCTGCAGAGGCATCGCTCGGGTGTGACGTGTTGTCTGTACGTAATGAGTATCGCATCGAGGAATTTTCAATAATAAACAATATCATTGAGATGAAAAAATCGGCTGGAGACAAGAACGATTATTCATCACATAACACCCTCCCAGGTAAGTAAGCGAAGAACTAGCAGACAAGACGTAAAAAGCAATAATGAAAAAGCAAATGCTACCCGCCAGAGCACCCATGGGCGGCCGCGGTTTACACGATGAAGAGGAGGATGGAGAGATGAAAGGGGAGGGGGACAATTCACCCCCATCGAGAGCAGGCACCCCGCGCACAGACCAGGCAATCACCACAGGCGCCAGACTAGCCCAAGGCAGATGCAGGCAGGGCTGCAGTTGTCATGTAGAGACACAGGACAGGGATAGGGCAGCAGGGCAGGCCTCCTACACATCCTCTCCCTGACCATGAGCTTCACAAACAGGCAGAAAAAGAAAAATGCAGACCACAGCCAGCAACGGCCCCTAAGACAGAGCAGCGTGCGAAACTCGAAAACTCACGGCAGGACCAAGCAGGGCCAGGCAGGCAGCAGGCGACAGCGCAGACAGGCAGCCAGGCCAGCAGCAGGCAGGGCAGGCCAGCAGCGGCAGGCAGGCAACAGGCAGACAGCAGACACAAGGCAGTCAGGCAGGCCAGGCAGGCGCAGGCCAGCGCAGTAGGGCAACAGGCAGTCAGCCAGACAGGCAGGCAGACCCAGGCAGGCAGGCGAAGGCAGCAGCAGGCACGACAGGCAGACAAGCCAGGATCAGCAAGGCAGCAACCAGCCAGGCAGGCAGGCAGGCAGGCAGACAGCCGACAGGCAGGCAAGGCAGGCGGCACACGCAGCCGCAGCCAGACAGGCAAGACAGGCAGCGCCAGCAGGCAGGCAGCAGGCGGCAGGCAGGCAACAAGCAGACAGGCAGGCAGGCAGGCAGGCAGCAGTCTATAGCTGCAGCTAGGGCCGCCGGGCAGGCTCGTGTACCTGCGGAACCGAACTCCTCAACGTCTAAAGACCACGCCATACGGGCGTCCCTGTGAGATGCGGTGGCCCAGCCCAGTGCGTTAATGCATATCAATTCAAACGGCATGCCCCAGCGTAATTGATACGCGATGTATTGCAGTTAACCGAGCAATAGAAAATTAATCAACTGCGAAAGAAAACCCGACCACCGCGTTTAGACGAGGACGCGGCCGCGCGTTAAAACGCGCGGCGAGGCCGTCGGCGAGCGACGCGACGTCGAGGTGCCCGTCTAGCGTGCGGTAAGCGGCGTATAAAAGGACTATATCATTCAAAGCTCTCAAAACCTGCAGTGGTACGGCGCTCTCCCGCCCGTCCCGACGCCCGCCCTCCCCGCCATCCAGGTCCGGGCGAAGGCGGCCTCACCGCTCCACGCCCGCCTCCCCCTCCCCCCTCGCCCGCCCGCCTCCCCGCCTTCCCCGCTCCCCCCCCCCCCCCCCGCCTCCCGCCTCCCCCCGCCTCCCCCGCCGGCCGCCTCCCCCGCCTCCCCCGGCCTCCCCCTGCCTCCCCGCCGCCTCCCGCCCCTCCCCGCCCTGCCCGCCTCCCCCGCCTCTACCTCCCCGCCTCCCCGCTCCGCCCCGCCCCCCGCTCCCCCGCCTCCCCCCTCCCCCGCTCCCCCGCCTCCCCGCCTCCCGCCTCCCCCTCAC
>NW_014579440.1:7977-11426 GCF_000485595.1 Priapulus caudatus
GGAGATGTAGCAGCAGCCAGCAGGCAGCATATCAGCAAACAGCACAAGCAGCCCAGCAGCCAGGTAGCAGCAGTAGCAGCAGTGGCAGCAGTAGCAGCAGTAGGCCACATTACAACAGTAGCGCAGAAAAGCAAGGCACCAACCAGCAGCAGCAGCAGCAGCAGCAGCAGTAGTAGTAGTAAGGCAGCAGCACAGCAGCAGCTAGTAGTAGTAGGCATGCAGCAGCAGCACCGAGCGCAGTAAGCAAGGCAGACAGCAGTAGCAGCAAGCAGCGGGCCACAGCAGTAGCAGCAGTAGCATCAGCAGACAAGTACAGACAGTAAGGCAGCAGCAAGCAGTAAGGCCAGCAGTAAGCAGCAGCACCAGCAGTAAGTATTAGTAGCAACCACCAGCAGCAGTAATAAAAAAATAGCAATAGTAAGCAGCAAGCAGCAGGCACAGCAGCAAGCAACACAAGTAGGCATCAGCAGCAGTAGCAGTAAAACAGCAGTAGCAGTAGTAGGCAGCAGCAAGCCGTAGCAGCACAGGCAGCAGCAGCATCAAGTAGTAGTAGCAGCAGCACCCGCAGCAAGCAGGCAGTAAATGGAAAAAGTTGGCAATAATAAGAACGCAGGCAGTAGTAGCAGCAGGCAGCAGCAGCAGCAGCAGCCACAGCCAGCAGCACAGCAGCACAGCAGCAGCAGCATCAGTAGTTAGTAGCACAGCACCAGCAGCAGCAGCAGTAATAGAAATAGTAGCAATAGTATAGCAGGGAGATGATGACGTCACGCCGCAATCGCGTCGCAGAGTTTTCGTCTTTTGTCTATTCGTGAGACGGGGTCTTTTCCGCATCGCAGTGTGTCTATTCGTTCTTTGTAATCCTCCCTCATTAATTTCATTCGACGGCTCGTAAAATAATTAGAGGAGGGTGGGGTGGGGTCTCCGGTGAGGTGAGGTGGGAGAGAGGTGGGTGAGGTGGGATATAAAGAGAGCAGTCATTACTCACCGGTCTCCGGTTACCGAGGGCATGGCCGGTAAACGAAATTGTTGGGTTCGGAGCGGAAATAACGGACGGATGACGCATCGTCAGAGAGAGAAAGTGAAAATAGGAAATGATTTCGATTGTCCAAAATAAGTTGCGGGATCAGAGCTGATGAAAACGTCTAGATGTAGTTTAATGATCGTAGAATGATGAACGAGACCATGGGGGAAATGATTAGTAGAAATTGATTGAGGGATAAAAACGATTGAAATGGGTTTCAGGATGTGATCTAAATATTCTAGAGTAAGACCGAAATATCAGCGCGAGAGAGTTTAGAAATGATTGCGAGATCAAAATTGATAAAAGTTATAAAAAGTAAAATAAATCATTATGCGGAAAGAGATAAAAATTCATGAAAGAATCGGAAATGAGGTAAGAATGAAAAATCACGGATTAGAAATGATGGATCCATGAGAAATGAATCAATGATAACGAAAAACTTGTTTGTATTCAGAAATATTATAGAACAAATTATCGAATGTGTATGGAGAGATATGCGACTGAGAATGTATATTCAATTGATGAAGAGATTGAGGTTGAGTGATAGCAAAATAATGACGGATCAGAATTTGTCAGAGGCTATCGCATCGGAAGTCCTGGAGAGAGTATAAAATGTAGGGTCAGACACAAAATGTGGGCGAGATGAGTGAACACGTTAATCACTTCGGTCCACCCACTAAGGCTATTCCATTATAGGCAGCACAGTCACACAACACACACATCAACGCATCACTACAACACACGCCAACACCACACACACACACAGCACAACACACCACACCACGACACAACACACACAACACACACATCACCATACACACACACACAGCACACACACACACACACACACACACAGCACACTAACAATTCACGCCCACAATACACTGACTCCCCCACTCGCTCTTACTCCACCCCGCCCCTTCTAATTCGCGCATAATTCCCCCTCCTCCCCCTCTCCCTCTCTGTGCTCCTCCCCCGACCTACTACTATCCTGCCCCTCTCTGTTTCCCCGCCTCACACCTCTCTCTCTCTCTCTGCTCCTCCCACGCACCTACCCACCGATCACAGCGCCCGTGCACGCCTAGCTGACTTAACTAACCAGATAACGCCAACATGGGCTGCCACTCAATCACATTAGTCAGCGAAATCATGCAGATCAGAGGAATTAACACCCAGTAAATCGACCGGGACGAGACCACGTTACACGGGCGTCAGCGCCTTAACACGCGCGCAGTCACAGGCACTTGGTACGTACGTTTCACTAGTAAAACGATGGTAAATAAACACGAGATGTATTTACTGGCTCACGCGCACGTGCACCCAAACGCGTATCACCTATGTACGGGTACGAAGGTACAGAACGAAATACAGAACGAACCCGTGCAGCTACGGCGCAGTACGTCGCACAGGCACTTGGAGCGTTACAATAAAAAATTATGCTATATAAACACGAAATGTATTTACTACCAAAGTCTGAATGTTTTTCCACTCTCTTTCGCTTCTATTGCCGATGATTTCCTGTAAATGCCGGTCAAATGCTCCTTTGTAACACACAAGTACAACGCACGCACGCCGCTGTGCACTAATAACAATACATTACTATATAATAATTATATTTATTTTAATTAATATTTTTATTATTTCGATTATTGTTGCATTACTGAAGATCGCAAAACGTTGTCAACTTGCGGAACCACGTGACCCAGTAGATTCGCTGTGATTCGACAATAATCCGCTAGTTTCCGAATCAGCCGGACGGTAGCGCGTCGATCGTTTGCAGTCCATTTGCTAGACTGGTACCCGGTCCCACCTCTCGGCCTAGTCACTCGATGGGCCATCGAGTAATCGAGGTGGGAGCGAGTACCAGTCTATCCATTTGCCGGAGAACCCGACACCATGGCTTGATCTAAAACCCAACACGAAGCGACAGTGTTTCTTATCTATTGCCTCGCAGTGTGTATTCAGTGTCTGTAGCACCACCAACCCCTCCATCACCGAGGGTGTTATACCACATATGTTCTACACTGTTTGCATAAAAGTGCCATAGGAGAGAAAATGTGTTTGCTGTGTGGATTTCTTTTGCGCGTGAGTGCTGCAAGGATGAAGGTTAGGTGGTGGGAGCGGGAGAGTGTGATGTTAGAACTGACCTTGTGAATGCAGTGTCGTGTAGAGAGGTGACCTGGTGTTAGTGAGTTCGTGGTATTGCATGCGGAGGCGAAGTAGGAGCTGGGGGGGTGTTTGTGTGTTGGATATCGTTGGTCTGTCTTCTCTTTCTCTTTCTCTTTCTCTCCTTCTCTCCTCTCTCTTTTAAACGATTCATCTATCCGTTCATCAATCTATCTACCTATGCATCCATCCATTCACCCACACACCAACCCACCCATCCACCATCCATCCATTCATCCATCCATCCATCCATTCATCCATC
>NW_014579440.1:14251-15193 GCF_000485595.1 Priapulus caudatus
TTTCTTTGTTTCTCTCTCTCTCTCTCTCTCTCTCGCGTGCTCTCTCTCTCTCTCACACACGCCAGGTTTTGGCAAGCTCGGATGTAAATTTTAAACTTTATCGAATTAAATCGCCAGTTTTCCTTTCAATCTTCGTAAATTTAGATATGCGTTTCTTCTAATATAAATATCAAAATCGCCGAATTTTGTAATTGCAAATAACTAAATCTGTAAATCGCATGTAATTTTGCATTTAATCTTGATCAGTATTGTTAATTGGCATAATAATAGCCCAATATCAGTTATATATCTAATGATATTATATTGGACCAGTTTATCTAGACCAGACCAAGATCAAAAGATCTAGACTAATTCAAATCAATTCAATTCATTTCACTTCAATTCAATTTAATTCAATTTAATTCAAATCAATTCAATTCAATTCAATTCAAATCACATCGATTCAATTCAAATCAATTCAATTCAATTCAATCACTACTGCATTTTGAAGGTACCCTATTGGCTAAAAAAATTGATTAACAAAAAAGATGATGAATTTTAAAAATAAAACTAAATATATTTGATCAATAGACCAGATTAAAAAATCACAGTCAGTAGTTCATTTTGCTTGACAGCTGCTGACAGGGGACCATAAAATCATTTCCAAAAACTTTCCTCGAATGAAGAAGAAATACTCTTCTCTTTACATTTCCTCCCAATAAGAAATTTTTTCAATCGAAGAGCATTAAGAAATTACGAGTTGAAAGTCGAAGTTGCAACTCTCGACGAAATTTTCCCTTTGACTCACCGCTTTGTTACTGGAGATAGAGATAGAGGGAGGGAGAAGGGGAGACGGAGAGAAAGGGGGGAGATAGAGGGAGAGAGAGAGAGAGAGAGAGATAGAGAGAGGGAGAGAGAGAGAGAGAGGGATAGAGGAGGAGGAGGAGGGAGGAGGGGAGGGAG
>NW_014579440.1:16529-17359 GCF_000485595.1 Priapulus caudatus
TGTGCGTGTGTGTATGTGTGTATGCGCGTGCGGTAAATCTGATAAATATTCCGGAGATCTGGTCAGACATACCGAAGTAAACTGACCGCAGCAGTGAATGAGCGACCGCCGTACGTAGAACCGATTATTTCAAACGGCAATTTCGACTGCCGCTCTATAGTCGATGTTCTCATGTTTCGGCATTTCTGAGCGCTGTCACGTGACCGGAGTGCCGATTACAGTCATTATTCGTAAATTTCATCGAAAATCGAGAGTATTTTTTTTTCTATAAATTACATGGTGGACGCGGTGCATAGGTTTCCTCTCATAGCTAATGTTCAGGTATCGCTTTTCGTTTCGTTTCTCATATTCAACGATTTATATGGTGCCTATACGTATACGCGCAATTCACATAAAATAGTAGTCGGTTACTTATCTGAATCTCAGAATTACTTCTTCTATACGATGATTGTGGTGCAAAGACGAGAACGCAATAGGATGCCAGTAGAAAAATGTCGTTTGCTGCGTTCGTGTGGAGGCAGGCTTAATATTTAATGCTATAGCTGCCAGTTTCCTGTATTATGTAGACAGAGCGATGGGACAGCGAGAGAGGTGGAGAGGAGGGAGCGAAAGAGAGAGAGGGGGGAGAGGGGGAGAGGGAAGAGGGAGAGTGATAGAGAGAGTGAGAACGATGAGAGAGAGCGCACGAGAAAGAGAGAGAGAGAGCGAGAGAGAGTGGGAGGGAAAGCGCGATGGGTAGCGAGAGAGAGAGAGAGAGTGAGCGCGCGAGAGAGAGAGAGACAGAGAGAAGAAAGAGAGAGAGAGAGAGAGAGAGAAGAGAGAAGAGAGAG
>NW_014579440.1:20028-20712 GCF_000485595.1 Priapulus caudatus
ACACGCGCACTCATATTTGTCTCTATTTCCACGTCAGCATGCGAGTGATACATAATAAATGTATATATATTCATAAGTAATTCTGTTCCTGCTATACGATAATTAACTCGCGGCCTTTTGTAAGCATATTGGACCTCGCCTTGATAAAACTGCGGCACTGCACTACTGCTGCTGCTGATGCTGTTGCTACTGCTACTGCTGCTGCTACTGCTGCTGCTACTGCTGCTGCTACTGCTACTACTGCTGCCGTTGCTGCTACTGCTGCTATACTGCTGCTGCTGCTGCTGCTGCTGCTATTGCTACTGCTATACTACTGCTGCCGTTGCTGCTACTGCTGTTGCTGGTGCTGCTGCTGGTGCTGCTGCTGCTTCTACTGCTACTACTACTGCCACTACTACTGCTACTGCTGCTGCTGCTGCTACTGCTGCTGCTGCTTCTACTGCTACTACTACTGCTACTGCTGCTGCTGCTGCTACTGATGCTGCTGTTGCTGGTGCTGCTGGTGCTGCTGCTGCTTCTACTGCTACTACTACTGCCACTACTACTGCTACTGCTACTGCTGCTGCTGCTGCTACTGCTGCTGTTACTGCTGCTGCTACTGCTGCTGCTACTATATATATTGCTGCTACTGTTGCTACTGTTGCTGCTACTGCTGCTGCTACTGTTGCTACTGTTGCTGCTACT
>NW_014579440.1:21697-22249 GCF_000485595.1 Priapulus caudatus
ACACACACACACACACACACACACACACACACACACACACACACACACACACACACACACACACACACACACAATATATATATATATATATATGTGGTTCGTTTTTCATCTCCAGTTTCTCATTAACCGACTAGCCTTAAACGAAACATATCCGGAATCAAGCAATTTAGAATGATCGTGTGTTTTGTTCAAACTAGACAGAGAAAGACAGTGCACAACTGCAGCCAGGAACCGCCAAAATCATGTCCGCGTATTTAAAAGCTTTCCACCTCGTTAACGAAAACCGAAGTTGAAACAATCGTATCTAAATGGCATAAACCATTTTACACGTATGTAATTTAATCAGTTTAAATCGAGATACGGCTGGGTACCTTGGAGTTGGTATATGTTGCATATTATGTATAAATCATAAATCTGTGTATATCATTATGAAAACGGCTTGGTCTAATAAGGGAGGTGGGAGAGGTGAGAAAGCGAGAGAGAGACAGAGAGAGAGAGAGAGAGAGAGAGAGAAGAGAGAGAGGAGGGGAAGAAAGAGATATATATATATAT
>NW_014579440.1:23234-24490 GCF_000485595.1 Priapulus caudatus
AAGAGAGAGGAGAGAGAGAGAGAGAGAGAGAGGAGAGGGTGAGAGAAAGAGAGAGGAGAGAGAGAGAGAGAGGAGAAGGAGCTGTAAAGTGAGCGCTTCAAAGGGTTTCTTACCTGCAGCGATTCGAGAAGGAAACCTAACAACTTTCTAAACTATAGTCATTTTCTAGAACGTCGTATCGACTTTTATGGCATGGGTGGCCTTTTACTGCGTTAGTGCGTGCGTGTGTGTGTGTGTGTTCGCTCGCGCGTGTTAACCTATATGTTATCAGAAGTAGATAATAGGGAATCCCTATAAAAGGGAATCCCTATAAAAGGGAATAATAGAGAATTGCTATCATCTACGTCTGATGTTATACTACTTATCATTACATGCTCGTGCGAAGTCATGCGTGCCCTACGCATCGGTAAAGTTCATAGTTCATAGTTCATAGTTCATAGTTTGTAGACAAAGTTCATAGTTCGTAGGCAAAATTCATAGTTCATAGTTCCTAGTTCGTAGGCAAAGTTCATAGTTCATAGTTCATAGTTCGTAGGCAAAGTTCATAGTTCATAGTTCATAGTTCATAGTTCATAGTTCATAGTTCATAGTTCATAGTTCACAGGCAAAGTTCATAGTTCAGAACAATAGTTCATAGTTCGTTGCAAAGTTCATATTCATC
The DNA here is from genome assembly GCF_000485595.1 of Priapulus caudatus. Classification (NCBI taxonomy): domain Eukaryota; kingdom Metazoa; phylum Priapulida; class Priapulimorpha; order Priapulimorphida; family Priapulidae; genus Priapulus; species Priapulus caudatus. The sequence goes on from NW_014579440.1 coordinate 23,896, forward strand.
AGCAAAGTTCATACTCGAGTTCTCCCTCCGCTGGTATGGGCAGCTCTCATGTTGTGGTAAATATGTGAGCGAGTACGGTGTACCGATAGACTGATCATATTACACGGGAAATCAATTCGTTAATAAATGTCGACTATTCTCCGCCCATTACGCACTCGTGCAGTCAACTATCGGTATCACATTTGGAGAGGGTATCATCCACATTACGCCTTGCTAGATGTCACTCAAACATGATGGTTATACTGCTGCCGTGGCAGTGGTGAACGCAGTAGTAGCAGCGGCAGTAGCAGCAGCAGCAGCAGCAGTAGCAGTAGCACCACTACCACCACCAGTAGCAGCAACAGCAGCAACAGCAACAACAACAACAACAGCAGCAACAAGAGTAGCGGCAGCAGCAATAGCAGTAGCAGCGGCAGCAGCAGCAGCAGTAGCAGCAGCGGCAGCAGCAGCACCACCACCACCAACAGCAGCAGCAGCAGTAGCAGTAGTAGCAGCAACGGCAGTAGCAGCAGTAGCAGTAGTAGCAGTAGCAGCAGTAGCAGCAGTAGCAGCAGTAGCAGTAGTAGCAGTCAGCAGCAGCTAGCAGTAGCAGCAG
>NW_014579440.1:27418-29055 GCF_000485595.1 Priapulus caudatus
TTCAGCACGTATTCATTCATGTGTGGGCGAGAGAGAGAGAGAGAGAGAGAGAGAGAGAGAGAGAGAGAGAGAGAGAGAGAGAGATGGCTGCATCAGCCGCCTGCCGTTTTTCAGTGAGAGTCACAGGAAATTGTCGCCCCCGTTTATTTCTACGACTCCGAAAATCCGAAAATCCGAAAATCCGAAAATCCGGTTCTTGGATACCCACGTCAGTCGCCGCACGTCGAGACGCCGACGCATTCCTGCCGGAGCTCCCTCTACGCCAACCGTCGCCGACCACCCCTGCCGGGTCTCGCATCTCGCAGTCGAACTTCTTACTTATTCGGCTGCTAATCCTAATGCTGTTTCTAACTCTCTCGCCAGAGCGCCAGATAGTCTTCATGCGTAAGCTTATTTACTGATTGAATTAGTCGGAAGCGAAAACACTCTCGCTTTTTTTCTCCGTCGTCATCTTTATAGATTTCTCTGAAGTCGATGATGATTAACGGACAGCGACGGTTGACGGACGTTGACGATGTTGACTCGTCTGCTGCTGCGGCTCGGCGCATGCCCCCCCAGAGGGTGCCTGTCGCGAGGTTTTAGAAACGAAGACGACGACGTTAATAATGAAAAAGAAGAAGAAGAAAAGGACGAGAAAGAATATGACGGCTATGATGATCATGATGAAAAAAGAATAGGACAAAGAACAATTTTATGGCAAATTACGCCGGTGATGACAATGATGGTGATGACGACGGCGACGACGATGATGATGATGACGATGATGATGATAATGATGACGACGATGACGTAGAGAGATAAAATGAAGCTGAAGAAAAAGAGGAAGAAGGAGAAGGTGATGAAGAAAAAGAAAGTGATAACCTGCCGATAATGCTGACATATTGTCACACAGCGTTGCCCCCTCCCCAGTGTCAACCCCCCATCCCCCACGTGTCATCCTCTCCGTCGCCGCGGTCGTCTGCTAACTCCCTTAGTTTTCTAGAACCCCCACGCCCCATTCTGGCGAGTTTTCAATGAAAATGCGTGCGATACTTGGGGCATTAAACTTTATACTGCGTCAAATTTTCATGACTGACCCTCGACACCAATAGAGGTCGCTGGTCTTAATCGAGTTTATGGGACAGCTGTCTTCTCGGGATTTTGTGTGAGTTCGGCGGAGATGACCGAAGTTAACCGAATGTTAACCGAATCGCGATGACGTGGAGATTGGGGATGATGACGGAGCCATCACGTGTGTCCGGATGAAATGAGAGCGGCAGCAATAACGCACGCATCCATGCACGCACGCATGCACGCACGCATCCATGCACGCACGCATGCACGCACGCATCCATGCACGCACGGGACATACGAAAGCACGCGAACACACAAGGAGACGTACGCACGCATGCACGCACCCACGTACGCACGCACGCACGCACTGCACACACGCACGCACGTACCCACGCACCCGCGCACGCACCCACGCGTGCGCACGTTTACCGAGTTCAATACACCCAACGTTTAGAGCTCGCAATCGGAGCATAAGTCCAGCCTTGTGCCGGGCAATCGTGGGCTGCACCCGACAATTACCACAACGTACGTATTCAGCTCACGCGCACGCACGCACGCACGCACGCACGCACGCACGCACGCAC
>NW_014579440.1:30343-31701 GCF_000485595.1 Priapulus caudatus
ACACACACACACACACACACACACACACACACACACACACACACACACACACACACACACACACACACACACACACACACACACACACACACACACACACACACGGACCTCTGCATGCGCTACTTTATCACGTTTCTGTCAATAGTCTACGAGTAAAAGTTATTGTTCAGGCTAATGTTAGAACTGATTTTGTTTCTGGTAACGGTCTCTAGGTGGTGTTGTCAGCGTCTGTCTTGGTCTGTGAACTCGGTGTTGCCATCGTCAAGGTCTCTAGTCTCTGACAGTGCAGTTGGGCGCATGGTATACATAGATATTTATACATGTATATATATATCTATATATATATCTATATATATATATACATACTTGTGCTCACCGCAATGGTGTACCGCTGCTTTTATGGACTCTAGACAGTGTAGTTATCGTCATTGTCCCTAGATGGCGTTGTCTGCGTCTTGGTCGGTAGACTCACTGTCGCCATCGTCAATTTCTCTAGACATTGTTACCATCATCATCGTCGTACTTAGGCGTTTCTGCCAGCGTCTTGTTGTATATATATTGTCACAGTCGTCCTTTTCTATTGACATTTGTCACCGTCTTCGTCTCCAGATACTGTCGCCATCGCCGTGTTCTATTGACACTTGTCTCTGTGTTGGCATATAGACACAGTGTCACCTTTTTTCGTGGCTAATAGAAATTATAGTCAACAGTGTCTGAAATACTGTTACCATCGTCATCGTTCATAGCCGCACTGTCGTTATCGTCAATAGCAGCATCGTCGTCATCATCATCGTCGCACTGTCGTTATCGTCATGGTTGATTGCAACTCTTTGCTAATTATCGCACGTCTCTGCCGCATTAGATCTACACCCTCATCGTTAACGCTGGGGAAGGGGGAGGGAGAGGAGGGGCAGGAAGAGGAGGGGGAGGGAGAAGGGTAAGGAGTGAGGAAGAGGAGGGGGAGAGGGAAGATGCAGAGAGGAAACAATCTCACGGCCTGTCCGCGCGCGCGCGTTTCCTTTGCCAATTATCGAGAGAACATCGACGACCTCCCCCTCCCCTCCCCCTCTCCCCCTCTCTCCTCCGTCTGTCTGTTTGCCGTCGATAATGCGTTGCTTAGCTTGATTACACACTAGATGGCGCGCGCGTCGCCACGCGCAGACGCCCGTGCCCTACACTGAATCAACGTCTCCGCGTAACCGACGTTGCGTCATCGGGTGATTACAGACCGGAAGCCGAGGGCGGGGACGTCGGCGAGGCAATGTAGCCAATGTAGACCGACGTCGTCACACAATGTAGAATGTAGCGACGTCGTCACACAATGTAGAATGTAGCGACGTCGTCACACAATGTAGAAT
>NW_014579440.1:32821-33211 GCF_000485595.1 Priapulus caudatus
ACAATGTAGAATGTAGACCGACGTCGTCACACAATGTAGAATGTAGCGACGTCCGTCACACAATGTAGAATGTAGCGACGTCGTCACACAATGTAGAATGTAGCGACGTCGCCACACAATGTAGAATGTAGCGACGTCGTCACACAATGTAGAATGTAGCGACGTCGCCATGCAATGTAGAATGTAGACCGACGTCGTCACACAATGGCAAAACGAAACGTGAATAGAAAGTGACGGCAATGAGTCAAGAGACGAAAGTAACAGTGGATGGCGGTTCCTGTTTGGCAGCAGAACGCGAGCAAGCGTACGGAGAACATGGAAAAGAGACAGAGAGAAGGGTGCGAAATGGGAGAGATGGAGAGAGAGAGAAAGAGAGAGAGAGAGAGAGAG
>NW_014579441.1:0-1470 GCF_000485595.1 Priapulus caudatus
TTACTATCGCTAGCGTGCCAGCTGAGCGGCAGCGTTCCAGCAGCAAGAGCTTGCAATAGATGGTATTGCAACGGTAATAGCTGGAGATAATCTCCCAGTGCGCAGAGATACTGCATGAACGTAATAAACACGGACGCTCGTGATAAGGTAAAATGACAAGGTAATGATATAACGTTTTATCGGGGCTGTCCGTTTATAGTCCGTGGGTGTCCGTCAGTTTTTGTTTGTGTGTTTTGCACCATTTACGTGTTTCCCATTTCATAGTGTAATGAACTTGCTGTACGCAGGTTCGCACATTTCGTCAAATTTGGTTCTAAATTCTAATATCCTTTTTTCACATATTATATGTTGCTTGTAATCTCAAGATCCTCGTATATTCATTTATTTCCAAGAGTAAAANATGGTAATAATAAAAGTAAGGTAATAATAATGGTGCATGGTAATAATAAAAGTAAGGTAATAATAATGGTGCATGCATGGTAATAATAACAGTGATTGGTAATAATAAAAGTAAGGTAATAATAATGGTGCATGGTAATAATAATGGTGCATATGGTGCATAATAACAACATGGTGCCTAACTCGCCGCCGCAGTTTCCACAACTCACTGTTTGCAATCAGTTAAAACTCCGGTGTTCCTGCAGGTGACGCCATTTTCCAACTATCGTTGGAATCCATCGTGGATCCAGCAGTCTTCCGCGATTCTAACGATAGTAAGAAAATGGCGTCACTTGCAGGAACACCGGAGTCGTAACTGATTGCAAACGGTGAGTTGTGGAAACTGCGGCGGCGAGTTCAGTACCATGTTGTTATTATAGTCAATGGCCGCGTGTGTGCTGTACGTGCGGGCTTGTTCTTGCTGCCAGTGATTTCACTCACATAAAATTGTAAAAGTCAATATAAAATCCTGATTTAATTGGTCCGTATTGGCTGACACGTCACATATGACTCATTGACCACAGGCACTTGGAGCGTTTCAATAAAATATAATTTGCTAAATAAATACTAAATTTATTTACTACCAAAGTCTTAAATGCATAATAGGTCCATTGGTTATGCAATGTTAACGAATGCTAGAGTAACTAGCACCTTGTGTAGTTAATATATAAGTACATTACCTTATAGCCAAACTCGTATTAGTTTGTCCAATATCACTGCTAATCACGTTAGGTGACGTCACATGTTGCTACCGGTGTTGAGCAGAGAATTGTGTGTCCCGGGATGCTTATAACGACTAATGATCGAGCTCGTAGAATGTATCTCTGGGTGTATCTCGGTATTGAGGCACAAGTAAATAACCGTGGGTGCTAATGAACGGGGGACCCACATGTCTTCAATTTAGGACACAGGTGTATTCGTTTGACCAATATACGTAAATACGCGTCAGGCTTTCAGATTTGAAAAGTACAGGAGGACTACTAATGACTCCCCTAGGACACCATAGGGGGTCTTTTCACGCTCCATAATCAC
>NW_014579441.1:2526-30946 GCF_000485595.1 Priapulus caudatus
TATCTTTAATGCAAAATTGGTATTTCCTCTCCACCCTGCCGATAAAACGTCTATATTAGAGTAAAGTTTTACAAAACATGTCGGAACGCAGCATAACCTATTTATTTCAAACGCCACCGCTGCAAAGCGGGTATAGCGCCATCTACGGTCACAAATTGTGATTCATTTTGGTTTATAAATTATTATTGCGATATACAGATGGCAATCGTTTCTATAATGTACGTTGATGGTTGCTCAATTAAAACTGACTTCTTCTTACTCACTCATTTGTGTCCTTTTTTTGTGGTGAGCTACAGTGTCATTGACACTTTCATTGCATGACCTGTAGGTGCGGTCTAGTTAATGCTCACTGGTTTTGTTGTGCCTACTGTTGTTTTGACGGCACAGATAGCGATTTTCAATCGAAATTTATCATGACATAGGAAGAAAATCCTTTTGGACAACTTATGAGTAAGTCGGTGATTTCTGTTGAAAATGAGTGCATTTTATTCACGGGAACACGCACACAAGCAGGCTATGGGGTGCTATGCATAAAAACGCGTTTGGTGTATGGCCTGCCAGAGGAGAACACTGCTCCCATTTATGCCACAACAAAAATTGCGTCGGTCGTCGGCACATCTTTTTGGCAACGGCACAGCAAAATTCAGAACGGTGGGAATGCAAGAGACACATGAGCTGTATCGGGCATGCTGACAGGCCCACGTGTTTGCTTTCTCTAACAATTGTTTAATCTAAGAATTACTTGCAGTGGGCTACTATAGCATATATGCCTCGCACTCAGGTGGGAAAACCCTAGGCTGGACCAACTGACCCGGGCTGAAAACCCTACCTCTCCGCAGCACAAGCTAGTATCCTCTGCAATTCACTAATACCTCTACTAACTGCCGTTTTTAGCTCACCTTGACATCGTCATGCTGAGCTATTGCCATGGGTCGTCGTTCGTCGTACGTTCGTCCGTCCATCCGTCAACATTTCGCTACGGTCAACGATAACTCAGGAACCGTTTGACCCACATGTTTGAAATTGGGTATAGTTGTTACTGCTATGCTCCCATATTAAACATCCTATTTTGAAGCACGCTAGTCGACGTACTTTCGAGCCACGGCAATTTTTTGGCAAAAATGGGAATTGCCATTAATTAGTCAGTTCAGGTTCAACGGATTTTGCTCATTTTTGGTTTATTGAACAAGGTTTACGCTCCTTAAATCATATTATTTTCTAAAGCAGTCTGTCTATAGCACCCTGAAGGCTGAATCAGTGAATTCTTGTGTGGGTAGGCGAAAACACGGGGCAGCCCATGGCTGGCACGCTTCTAATCATAATTGTTGCCTGCCAACCTGCAATGCACATGTGTCTGCAATGCATAGAGATTAGGTGGGTGCGAAAGTGTAGCTGATATATTTGTTCCAATTGGCTACGAAAGTCAAACAGCATAGAGATTAGGTGGGTGCGAAAGTGTAGCTGATATATTTGTTCCAATTGGCTACGAAAGTCAAACAAGAATAAAGAAGACTTATGTATAAGACGTCTTGCTATGCACAAATGAATTTATCAGCAGAACACCAGACACCAGATGAGCCCTGTCGCACTGCAGCACTTGTTAGTAGAACAATTCTTCTTCTTATTATTTTTTTAACTTTCGGATCCACAGGGTGGTGCCATGGACCCTTTGACCCCCCCCCCCCTAACTACGCCACTAGTCCCTAGGACTTTTGGAGACTAATATTATATTAAATCATAACGTCATGTAAATGCCACACAGTTTCACTGCATGCACTTTACTGTGCAGAAACTCACAGAATGGTAGAGTTTGTGCACAGTGACATGCGTGCGGTGTAAATGTGTGTTGCAGAGGAGCGTCTGAACTGCATTTATAGGAAACTCTTACCAATAATAATAGGCGAAAGAGAATAGCTAAATATGGTAATAATACATTTCCTGTTTATTTGCGATCATTTTATTATTGAAACTCTCGAAGTGCTTGTGAATCGAATGACTTGTGACTAGCTGTGTATTAACATTAGTTATTTAGCTATTTAAAAAGGCGTAGAGTAAATAGAGAACCACTGCACAATATAATCATGGGCGTGATTGTGACACTTTAGTTTTCGTGTTGTACTATTTATTCTTGGTAGGTATGTAGTCTATGGCTTATAGTTAGCTAGCCATATATTTATTTATTCTATGCAGGCTGTAGTGCTGCGTATAACATGTGGCTGTTTTATGAAAATATGTCGCTCTGTTCACCACACTATATAGGCCTAATAAGTGAGCGCTGTTAAAATTATATCTGCTAAAAACGTATTGCATTTTTGTTGCAATACACCAGCATTTTGTTCGTGAATTATGACGCTGACTTTCAAAATGATGTAATGTACATGAGGCTTGTTACCCAGATCAGGTAAATCAAGGCCCACCCAGCTCTGAAGAGTGTAAACACACACATTCAATACCAATATCGCCTTTAAACTACTTATGTTAAAGCGCAAAAAACGAACCCAGTAGAATCACATCTTTTATAGCTAAACAAAGCCTCTTGTTCCGATATGTATTTATTGTATACACACCAAAATCAAGTTGTAATGTACATACTTAAAACTGGTTAGTTGAGCTGAAACAAGATAGATTGTCTATGACAGGGCTATGTTGCAAGAGGTAAATTCGTAAGAGAATTTTATAATAAGAGCGAGCATGTGATTGATTTACTGTTTGTGTAGACGTTGCTTTACATAAGGTATAAAACACCCAAAAATGTGTATTATGACCATATTATAAGCCAGTTCGTAGTTAGCACAAGGGGTTTCAGTGTGACGTCACAGGTCACCAGGTCATTTGTGACAAAAATCGATGAAATCTCGATTGCGGCGTGCGCTCTTGGTTCAGTACGTATATGTACATGTATTCTGTGTACGTGTACACGCACGCATGTGTACGTGCGCACGCACGCACCTGTACATGCACGCACACATGCACGCGTGTACGTCCGCACGCACGCACATGTACATGCGCACGCACGCACACACGTGTACGTGCACACGCACGCACATGTACATGCGCACGCACGCACGTGTACTTGCACACGCACACACGTGCGCACGCACATGTACATGCGCACGCTCGCACATACGCACATGTACATGCACACACGCACGTGTACGTGTGCACTCGAAGACTGTAGTATACACGACAACGATGCATGCATCTCACAAATGACCTGACCTGGAAGAATTCGTGGCAAAGTTCGCGCATGCGCAGACTGTAACTACGAACTGGCTTATTGCCACAATGTTGTGGGTGTTATGTTCAGCTGGGTTTATACTATCGACTTATGCAGGCAACTAGGCGGTGTTTATTCTTTCTACCACCTCTCTATGTATGTTAAAACGTCTCTAAATTTATATCGAAAATACGAATACTTGGAAATGTCTGCTGTTGTCGCAGCGCATTCTGGCATAGTGCGAGCTAATGACGTCACCAGTTGAGGCGCAGCCAGAGAAGCATACTCAAAATAACTTGGCTTAAATTGACTACATCACGATTTTTCTATGGTGTATATTTGTAAAAAAAAATTTGTAATTTTTTTACATTAAAAGTAAGTACTAATTGGACTAAATATATATCCTCAAATTCTGACCTGATACGATTGTTTCTCAACTAATCCAAAAAATCCCAATTGGTAAAAATCCAAAAAACCTCGGCGATTTGATATTATGGTCACGACATTAAATGCTTGCTATAGGGAGGGGGTTGAGTGTTTGTTGACATCTAACAGAATAGAAAAATAGGAAGTATAATGCAGCAATTGAAGCATAAAAAGTGAACAGAATCAGTTACATTTTGTGAAAAGTGGTCATAATTTTTTCACGTTTACTGTTTACTATGGAAAGCCATCCCCTTCAAAAATCATTTTCAAACATTTCAAATACACAATTTTAAATCAATTTAAAACATTTCAAATTAATTAATAAAAATACAAATTACTTCATATTGTTCGAGAAATTTAAATTCAAATTTAAAATCAATTCACAGAATAACAAATCATTTTATTAACTTGCAAATTAATTACACACCTTTCCAAATAATTGCCTGATATACAAATTCCTTCACATCATTGTAAAATTCATTCTAAACGTACAATTTATTTTCAAAAACAACAAACCAATTTACTAACTTGCAATTTAATTGAGAACATGTTACAAAACTCACAAATGTTCAATCTTGCTTCATGACCCTAACAATTGAAATTAGTTTAAATTAATTTACAGAATAACGAATCAGTTCACAAGTTTGAAATTAATTTATTACTTTTAACATTAATCACCAGAAATGCGAATCTAACTGTTGGTTTCAGAATTATTAGGTAACAAACGACAAATGTATAGCTTAAATACAAATTAATCATCAAGCTTTCAAAACATATATAAATGTTTACAATCAAAGAGCTCATTTAACAATCAATTTATGCAACTTCCAATCTATTCAAGACCTCTAAATCACTTACTAACGTTTACAATTGCCGCCAACTCTGTTGTTTCCGGTCCGTGTGCAACTATTCAGGGAAACTTCGAATCAATTCATAGGATGCAATCTATTCATTACACTTTCCGAACCAGCCAACTACAAACCAAACTTCAAATCAATTCATTCTAAAGGTGCCCGAATGCTTCATCAGCTCGGATGGATACGCTATAGTATTGGAGGATCCGATTTTTACCACCCTGCGGGAAAGATGTGTTTGTTTACAGCTGCACACTACAGTGTAGTGACAGTGTTGCCCAAGGAGCATTCAGCGTGACGTCACGTCCAGGTCACGTGTGTAAACATAGCTCTGCTGGTTGGCAAAAGCGTTCGCCGGCACTTGGAACGTCTCAATAAAAAAAAGGTAAATAAACACGAAATATATTTACTACCAAAGTCTTAAAGGCATAATAGGTCCATTGATTATGCAATTTTAACGAATACTAGAGTAACTGGCACCTTGTGTAGTTAATAAGTACATTACCTTATAGCCAAACGCGTATTAGTTTGTCCAATATCACTGCTAGTTACTAAGAAATATCGAATTGAAATCCGTAAATCTGGCAATCTGGCGCCAACGCTAATTTGTTTGCCAAGCAATATAGCCTCGAAGTGGTTACGTGACGTCACATGCTGCTATGAGTGTTGTGCAGAGAATTGTTTGTCCCGGGTAAATTGTTTGTCTAGTGACGGCTCTCCTGCTCCGCTCCTCCAGCCCCTTCGACGTGGTGGCATTGTCGAGATGCGTATAACGACTAATGAGCTCGTAGAATGCATCTCTGGGTGTATTCTCGGTATCGAGGCACAAGTAAATAACCGTGGTTGCTAATGAATGGGTACCCACATGTCTTCAATTTCGAACACAGGTGTATTCGTTTGACCAATATACGTAACTACGCGTAGTGCCCTCTGCTTCCCATGTTTAGTCTGTGGCCGTGGTTAGTTGGCGATCACCACATAGTGTTGGCCCCCAACATTCACAGCCTACTTCAGCATCATCAGCGTCCGTGATTCGTACAGGGATTCCACGTTTATTACAATCAGAGCTAGCGTAGGGCCTACTGTTACGTATACAGTTACGGCACTGTACACTGTTGAGAGCTTCCGTGGCCCAGTGGTTTGGCCTCGTACACTGTCCACTGGAGGCTGTGAGTTCAAACCCTGGCCGGGGCAGTGATTTTCTCAGGTGTAAAAACCTGGCTCTCTCACCATGGAGACTGTGAATCTCCCGTGGCTCGGATGACTACGTAAAATGGCGGTCCGTCTCCAGTAATACTAAGGCCAATGGGACGTAAAAGAACCACTGAGGGCGCAAAAAAACTCTTGGCTGTGACCACCCACAGTGCCTTTTCGGCTAAAAAACTAAACTACCTGGCTTTACCCAAGCTAGGTCACACACCCCATGGTTAGCTATAGCCCAAGCTATGGCAATCAAGCAACAAGATTTCTCTGCGGCCGTCTCAACTAAGCTGTGCCGTCGATCAACAGGATTCTTGGCCAAGGGACGCTATCCTGCGCCATATAGCGTCTCATCGTAGGCGTAGCCTCGCAGTTTAAATATAGGGGCCTATATATATATATTCTGTGTTAATGCCCGTTTCGGTCTCCTAGGCAATTATTATTTATTATTATTATTACGGCACTGTACTATCGCTAGCGTGCCAGCTGAGCGGCAGCGTGCCAGCAGCAAGAGCTTGCAATAGCTGGTATTGCAACGGTAATAGCTGGAGATGATCTCCCAGTGCGTAGAGATACTGGATGAACGTAATAAACACGGACGCTCGTGATAAGGTAAATGACAAGGTAAGGATATAACGTTTATCTGGGCTGTCCGTTTATAGCTAGTCCGTGAGTGTCCGTCAGTTTTCGTTCGTGTGTTCTGCACCATTTACGTGTTTCCCATTTCATAGTGTAATAACACCACCACAATTAAGACCACAATCAACCCAATCACAAATTAAGACCACAATTAAGGTCGAAATCACTCGATGATAGCATGGCGTACGGCAGAGTATGCGTGCGAAAAATGTCCGGTGCACTAATAAATCTGTATCACACCCGAATTCGCTTGCGGCAGCTCTTTGAAAGTGTGGCCAACTGATTTTTGGACTGCGGATTTCAATTTGACATTTCTTTGTAACTAGCAGTGATATTGGACAAACTAATACGCGTTTGGCTATAAGTAATGTACTTATTAACTACAGCAAGGTGCCAGTTACTCTAGCATTCGTTAAAATTGCATAATCAAATGGACCTATTATGCCTTTAATGTTTCTCTATTCGCCTATAATCATCTGTAAATGCCTGCTCAAATGCTCATCTGCAACCCACAAGTACACGGCATGCCCGCTCTGTGCTGCGCTGGCACAAACAACATGAAGAAGAGAGTTTGTTATTCATGTTGTTTATGCTATTTTATGCTCTTTTATTGTTATGGCTCTCTATGCTATATTGCTATGTATGATGTAACGCAGAGCTATGTTTACAACACGTGACCTGGACGTGACGTAACGCTGAACGCTCCTTGGGCAACACGGTCACTACACTGTAGTCTACAGCTGTAACAAAACACTACTCTTTCCGCAGGGTGGTAAAAATCGCAATCCTCCAATACTATAGCGTATCCATCCGAGCTGAAGCATCCGGCACTTTTAGAATGAATTGTTTGAAGTTTGGTTTGTAGTTGGCTGGTTCGGAAATTGTAGTGAACAGATTGCAAGTCCTATGAATTGATTCGAGGTTTCCTGAATAGTTTTGCACACGGACCGGAAACAACAGAGTGGGCGGCAAATTGCAAACGCTAGTAAGTGATTTTAGAGTCTTGAATAGATTGGAAGTTGCATAAATTGATTGTTAAATGAGCTCTTTGATTGTAAACATTTATATATGTTTGAAAAAGCTGTATGATTAATTGTAATTTAAGCTATACATTTGTCGTTTGTTACCTAACAATTCTGAAACCAACAGTTAGATTCGCATTTCTGGTGATTAATGTTAAAAGTAATAAATTAATTTCAAACTTAATGAACTGATTCGTTATTCTGTAAATTGATTTAAAACTATAATTTCAATTGTTATGGTGATGAAGCAAAATTTGAACATTTGTGATTTTATGTAACATGTTCAATTCAATTGCAAGTTAGTAAATTGGTTTGTTGTTTCGAAAATAAATTGTACGTTTAGAAAATGAATTTTTACAATGATGTGAAGGAATTTTATGTCAGGCAATCTTACTTGTGGAAAGTTCGTGCATTCTTAAGATTTGCAAGTTAAAGTGTATAACAGCGCGAGTTTTTGGCTCAGAAGACGAAATATAGCAGAATAACTAGTCTCAGCCGAGTAACAGTGGAACAAACTCACCACTGGATAAACCAGCCATTCAAGAAACCACAAGATTTTATGCAGTTATCAGCATAGAAACATTGATTTGACGACACATCATACACCCCAGCAATTCCATTTTCCGAATAGTGACCTCCAAAAATTTAGCAAGATGGCAGTCTCAAACAAGCGAAACATAACTAAAGACAAAAGGCGCGTGCAATTTATGTTTAATAAATACTTGAGTTTTTATGTCAACTAATTCAGAGCACTTTCGTCATTGTCATCCCCTTGTTACTATATCTGACTGTCGCAATCCACAACTTCTCTATAATAACAGACTTACGTGGCATTAAGTACTACAGCTGCTGTTACGCTAGTAATGAGCCGCTGTGTTTACAACTCTGACCTGATTTCTACGGGTGCGTGTATGCATTGCTGGCAGCCGTGATAGATGTCTGCGCTACACCGAGAGAATTCGAGAGATGGCAAGCGGTAAACAGACAACAGAACACAAAATGGTAATGGCGTGGCATGATTCATTGATTTGGTGAAGTACGACGGTTCTAAGTACATTTTAATCGTTACTCTAGACAATTGCTGTTACTCAAGCAATAACGGTAGGTAATCATGAAAGTGGGAAGAACACTATAAGATTCTCGCGGTACCACTTTAATCAATTGAATTGTTATTCTGTGAATTGAATTTTTAAATTTTGAATTTAATTTCTTGAACAATATAAAGTAATTTTTATTTTTATTAATTTATTTGAAAATTTTTTCAATTGATTTAAAATCTGTGTATTTGAAATGTTTTTGAAATGATTTTGAAAGGGGATGGCTTCATAGTTACAGTGACGTAATCACTTTAATTTCTTAACAATTATATTCCAGAAGCTTTTGACTACCTCTGTTACGACTCTTAGNACCGTATAAGTGCGCTCTGTGTGATGCTGCTTTCGCACAATCAGGTGATGTGAAGACACACATGAGAACTCACACGGGAGAGAAACCGTATAAGTGCGATCTGTGTGATGCTGCTTTCTCACAATCAGGTGATGTGAAGAGACACATGAGAACTCACACGGGAGAGAAACCGTATAAGTGCGCTCTGTGTGATGCTGCTTTCGCACAATCAGGTGATGTGAAGACACACATGAGAACTCACACGGGAGAGAAACCGTATAAGTGCGATCTGTGTGATGCTGCTTTCTCACAATCAGGTGATGTGAAGACACACATGAGAACTCACACGGGAGAGAAACCGTATAAGTGCGATCTGTGTGATGCTGCCTTCTCACAATCAGGTGATGTGAAGAGACACATGAGAACTCACACGGGAGAGAAACCATATAAGTGCGATCTGTGTGATGCTGCTTTCTCACAATCAGGTGATGTGAAGACACACATAAGAACTCACACGGGAGAAAAACCGTATAAGTGCGATCTGTGTGATGCTGCTTTCTCACAATCAGGTCATGTGAAGAGACACATGAGAACTCACACGGGAGAAAAACCGTATAAGTGCGATCTGTGTGATGCTGCTTTCTCACAGTCAGGTCATGTGAAGAGACACATGAGAACTCACACGGGAGAGAAACCGTATAAGTGCGATCTGTGTGATGCTGCCTTCTCCCGTCTGAGTAATGTGAAGACACACATGAGAACGCACGTGGGAGAGAACCCAAAGACGAAGGGAAACATTATTTAAATGTAACATGAAAACATTTACAGTGAAGCTTATGCTCTGAAGACACTCTATAACTACACCCGACAATGTATAATAATTCTAGAGTGATGTCGTACAGATGTAAGCAGAAAGTATATCTCGAACTGTCAGGCTGACATGTAAGAGCAGCTTGGCTCTTTGAAAATGCGAGCACACAGTACACATGTGAACTGGAGCAGTGTGGAATCCCAACGAATGCAACTCAACGGTTACAGCTTCTTTCCAGATTGCAAGTTGAACTAGGAATTGCTTTTGAAAGCTGGGAAACCTCTTGTGTTATACAACCTGATGGTGCTATTTTTGTGTTTCTAATGAGTATTACTCAACTTAATGTGGGACCGTTATACAATCGTGTAATTTTAATACCATTTGTGAAGAATTAGATGTTTGAATACTGATCTAATAAAACGCATAGTACGTATTATTATTTGTAATTTTCATATCTCTCCTCGAAAGGGAAACTTTTATATGTGTATGTATAAACACTCAAACGCACGCACTCACGCACATGCTAACACGCACGCAAACACTAGGGGAAAAAACCAACAACAACAACAGAATGATGAATTGGAAGAAAGAGAAAAAAGGAAAAAGAATGTTGAGAAAAACAGACAGACACTGTGTGGGATTTCTCTTTATAAACAATTGTACCATCAGAAATACACACCATCAAAAGGCTTCGAAAAAGCACTTGGTATCATGTACTTTCGATAACATGCATGTAAGTTGTTAACGCAAATTGTACGTTTTTGGTTTTAATCAATAAACGCTTGAAATTGGAAGACTTGAATTCTTGTTTATTATGTAAAATACAAAGTAAACTGCATTACCAAAATTATCCACACATAAATATTCATCACCTTACAATAATAATGTGCACGTACGACATACACACGCACAGGTACAGATGTTATACACTTTTCATCAACATATTCAGTACATATAAAACCTAGACAGGTATTTGACTTAGTGTATATTGACTATGACGCTATAGTGTGAGTGAGACGCTACCACTGCCAGTGGAAGATGTGTTACCCAGAGGGGTCGTCTTACTGACGAATTACTTTACAACGCGGCTTTACCGTCGCCACACACATTACCGACAACATACTCCGTGCTGAAATGATTAGCAAACATCGTTGGTGACCAGCGTCGCTTTCCCAACGCAAATAATTAATTAACTAAGCTACAACGATAAATTTTAACGCTATGACTGTATGATGGAATTACATAACTCCCTCCCCCCGGATCGCCGATGACGACGACCTACCTGGAGGTATCGAGACAGCCACAGATGTACATGACGTGTAAAAACCTGATGCAAATTTCCACGAAATAGTCGCTATCCATTTGGAACTTACTAGTGAATACATAATTATATACTTACACATACATGCGCACGCCCACAAACACGCGCACGTACACACGCGTGCGCACACACATGTACACATATATACACGTAAACACGCACGCACAGACGAACTCGCACAATCGGGCGCACGTAGTACATAATACACATACATATATCTATGGTATATATACATGCACACACTCGCGCACACTCGAGCGCACGTAGTACATAATGTATATACATATTATATCTATGACATATATACACGCACACACGCGCACACTCGGGCGCACGTAGTACATAATACACATACATATTATATCTATGACATATATACACGCACACACTCGCGCACACTCGGGCGCACGTAGTACATAATACACATACATATATCTATGACATATATACATAGCTACATCTCATCGTGGACAAACCCGTGCGTACTGCACCCCCTCCTCCAGTCCGCAGCATGACCTTAGCAGTCATAACCTTAGCAGTCAGTAGAGGCATGACCTTCCCCCACCACGCGCTCACACGATCCCCATTCCCCGCTCACAAAAGACACCTTCACGCTCACCATCCCCACGCTCACACGACTTCCTAGTTACACAACCCCCGCGCCCGCACCCCTTCCCCATAAAACGCATAGTACGTATAATTATTTGTAATTTTCATGTCTATATGTAAATGTATATACAAACACAGAGACACGCACGTACGCACGCATGCATAATTTCTACGGAAGAAAACCAACAACAACAAGAGGATGGGGAATTCGAAGAGGAGGAGGAAAGAAAACAGAATTATGAGAAAATCAAAGACAGACAATGCGTGGGATTTCTTTTTATAAACAATTGTATCATCAGAAATACACAACATCAAAAGGTATCGAAAAAGCACTTGATAGCTGTATCACTTGCATTATGTACTCCCGATAACATACATGTAGTTAATGCTAATTCTACATTTCTTTTTAATCAAAAAACGATCCAAATTTGAAGTCTTGATTTTTTGTTTATTATGTGAAATACAAAGTAAACTGCATAGCCAACACTAGCCACACATAAATATTCATCACCGAACAATAATAATGTGCACGTACGACATACACACGCACAGTTACAGATGTTACACACATTTCATCAACATATTCAGTACATTTTGTTTATTTTAATTATATTACCGTTGACACACGCATCACGGACTACAGTGACGCCGCCTATAGGTGACCATACTCCTTGCTGGAATGATTAGCAGACATCGTTGGTGACCAACGTCGCTTTCCCAACGCAAATAATTAGTTAAATAAGCTACAACGATAAATGTTAACGCTATGACTATATGATCAAAATACATAACCCCCTCCCCCCGGATCGCCGATGACGACGACCTACCTGGAGGTATCGAGACAGCCACAGACGTACATGATCGTGTCAAGACTTCATGCGAATATCCACGAAATAGTCACTATTCATCTGCCATATTTACAATTCATCAATCATACGTTGTTTACGAGCGATTACAAACCGAATGATACCGAATTCAATGGCGTCGCGAAAGCTAACACGCCACGGCGCACGCTACACGAGAGATGAGCACGCACGGGTTTTCTCACGCACGCACGCACACACGGGTTTTCTCACCGCATTTCAGGCAGACGCGTGCCTTAACAACCTTATGGATTCATACTTGAAATTAGGAGACTAATCGGACAACGTCTAAAATCAAATCAATTTAAAATCATATTATCTAATGATCATCATCTGATCTAATATCAATCTAAAATCCAAATCAAATCTAAATCAGGTGACTATCGCGAGTCGGCGACTACAGAGCAATGGTCGGGTGTAGACACGGAAATTATATTGAGTTTTAGGTGCCACGTTTCCTGTTGCCATAGCAACAGTAGATGCTTCACTAAATAACTTCAATTACTTATCTGAGTTTATTTGACTAATGCCTATAAAGGTGCGTTATATCTCACTTGGAATTTACTAGTGAATATATATACTTACACATACATGAGCACGCCTCCAAGCAAGCCAATTACAAATAATTATAGGCCTACGTACTATGCGTTTTATTAGATCAGTGTTCAAAACACATGATTATTCACAAATGCTATTAAATTTCAGCGATTGTATAACGGTCACACGTTGGATAGAGTAATACTCATCAAAAACACAAACATGTTACCATCAGGTTGTATAACATAAGAGGTTTCACGGCTTTCACAGGCAATTCCTAGTTCAGCTTCCAATCTGGAAAGAAGCTGTAACAGTTGAGTTGCATTTGTTGGGATTCCACACTGCTCCAGCGTTAACTTCACTTCAAATGTGATCAATCAGATCGCACTTATACGGATTCTCTCGCGTGTGAGTTCCCAGATGTTTCTTCACAGCACCCGAATGCGAGAAGGCAGCATCACACAGATCTCACTTAAATGGTTTCTCTCCCGTGTGAGTTCTTAAGTGTCTCTTCATATTACTCAGACAGGAGAAGGCAGCATCGCACAGAACGCACTCTTACGGTTTTTCTCCCGTGTGAGTTCTCATGTGTGTCTTCACAGCAGACGAATGCGTGAAGGCAGCCTCACACAGATCGCACTTAGGGCCTATACGGTTTTTCTTTCGTGTGAATTCTCATGTGTGTCTTCACATTACTCAGACAGGAGAATGCGGCTTCACACAGATCGCACTTATACGGTTTTTCTCCCGTGTGAATTCTCATGTGTGTCTTCACATTACTCAGACAGGAGAATGCGGCTTCACACAGATCGCACTTATACGGTTTCTCTGCCGTGTGAGTTCTCATGTGTGTCTTCACATGACTCAGACAGGAGAAGGCAGCATCACACAGATCGCACTTATACGGTTTCTCTGCCGTGTGAGTTCTCATGTGTGTCTTCACATGATCCGACTGCGAAAACCCAGTTAGCAAAAAAATTG
The DNA here is from genome assembly GCF_000485595.1 of Priapulus caudatus. NCBI lineage: Eukaryota > Metazoa > Priapulida > Priapulimorpha > Priapulimorphida > Priapulidae > Priapulus > Priapulus caudatus. The sequence goes on from NW_014579441.1 coordinate 16,393, forward strand.
GGCCCCATATGGATATGGGTTTTAGGCTGGGCAAATGGGGCCCATAAAATAGGTTGGTTCTAAGTGGGTCCCACCTGGGCAAAAATGGGCAACTTTGTTCTGACTGGGACCTCAGTGGGGACTGGATGGGTAAACATGGGCAACAAATTTGTGGTTTCCCCAAACTTGCCCAACTGGATCCCATGTGGGACCCAGCTAGCATAAAATTGTCAGCACAAAATAATTATAATATTTAAAATTAAGTCAAATTTCATTAAAATAAATCCTGAGTAGTCCCAAAATAATGAAAAAATATTTTTCTAATTTATTGTACGTGTGTAGCTGATTCATGCGTTTTTTAATAGCGAACTCATACATTTATGACTATTTAGCCCGGTGATGATTAGCCTCATGATTTAGCCCGGTCCCGATGTGCCGCCATTGTTTTCATCATTTGAACGCATTTTCGTTTTAACGGTGAAATTTGCAGATTTTCTCACTTTGCTCGTTAAATCAAGGTAATTTCGCATTTATAACTTTCACTGGGTTTTTTCCACTGTTGTTTTTCCTGCGTCAGTACCCTAGCTTATTATAATTTAGTATCTAAATTATCTAGTAAATCTATCCTCGCAAGCTTTCAGTTTCACGCGCTGCGATTAGTTTTTGGCAGTGGCTACGTTAGACCGAATAATTCTGTCCCATATAACCTTTTTTATATTTTGGTGAGGGTTATATTGGGACAGAACGGGGTTCATTGAAATTTCGTGCGATCGCATGCAAAATGCATGCGCTGCTAATGCGGCCCGTACGCCGCTATTGGCGCGAAAAAAAAACCTACCGTTCCCTTCTACATGGCTTTACCTTGCTACTGATATGTGTATACATTCACTTCAATCGTTATTCGTTTCTTAAAAGATTGTTTTTCAGAAACCCCTCTTCATTAACTTTAGTAAATTGCGTTGGCGCCATTTACAAAACAATCAGACCAATCACAGCGAGTCTCTACAATAGCCCTGGTTTTCTCGCTTGTTATCTGTGGCGCTGCAGGAGCGCCTGCATAGACTCGGCCTAGTGATTGGTCTTGATTGTTTGTAAATGGCCAGCTCGTAATTTACTAAAGTTACATGACGGGTCGCCCACTAGGCGAAGCCGGGTTTCTGAAAAAACAATCTAATAACGATTACGAAGTGATTGCAATTGAAGTTGGAATTGAAGTGATGAATAACGATTGAGTGAATTGTATACACATTCAGTAGCAAAGGTAAAGGCCATGTAGAAGGGAACGGTAGGTTTTTTTCCGCGCCAATAGCGGCGTACGGGCCGCATTAGCCGCGCATGCATCTTGCAATGCGATCTTCACGAAATTTCAATGAACCCCGTTTCTGTCCCAACTATAACCTCACCAAAATATAAAAACGTTCATATGGCGGACAGAATTATTCAGGTCATGATGCTACGGCTACGCTGCACGGTATTTAATGTCTCGAGGCTACCGGGTACGGGAGTCCATTCACTCTTCCATACTTAACAGGACAAGGATGGCGGTCGGCGCCACGATTTCGACATAATAACCGCTTTGGGGAAATAAATTCACGATTTCGCATGCCGTTTAGATGAGCTAAAACGCCTACCCTAAAACTAACCATAAACCCTAACTAACCCTAACCCTAACCCACCCTAACCCTAACCCTAACCCGAACGCACCAAAAGGCGGCCTTCACCCGACGGCTACCGACTCTCAGCACTGTGCGTTATTTTAGTGCGGCTGAGATTCGTAGTCAAAAAATTAATAATTCTGAGAAATCATTTTAGGCTATATAGTAGGCCTAGTTATATAATGCGACTAAGTCAAGGCTCATTTACGTTTATCTCGTTGGTCACTGTGGGAGAAAGCGTAGGCGTTTAACTTTAGTAGAACATTAGCCTTCAAGCAATTCACGATGATTCAAATTTATGTCGTGATGGAGTGGAAGCGGAGCCCATTGCATTATAGGCCAAGTCATGTAGTGGAAAGTGAAACTGATGATAGTGATGATTGATTCCCATATGCCTGCTACTTTCAATGTTTGCTGATATTCGGAGGGACAGTCAGTTTCAGGTTGTCCACAGCTTGTCCGATGAAGGAGTAAATTGAACTTCCCTCTGATACAGAATGATAACTGTTCTGAAAATGACGTCATGGAAGATTTGACTATTATTCGCCTTCAAATTCACGAGGATGATCATTCAGGGTCTGGAGTCTGGGAAGATACTAATTAGTAGTGCTAGTGTGTCTGAAGCTGGTGGTGAACAAGCACAGTGTCAGATGGATATCAGGAAGGAGCAATTCTCTCGATGAGTTGGCTTCTTGGGCAGCAGAATGCCAAATTCCTCATAGTCACTTGCGGGGGCCTTCTTACTATTCTGCTCGTCCCCACTTTGCCATCTTTACCAAAAGCAGTCTTCGACGTTAGGCGGTGGACCGTGGACCGAGACCACACAAAATCTCTCTCGGTCCAGTAAATTAACAAGTTAAATGGACCGTCGCGGTCACCCGTTTTTTTCAGCCACTCTTAGTTACAGTATTTAAATAATTTATCAAAGTATTTATGAGACTACTTACTGTATAATAACTGCCGAAAAAAACGCCGCATCTAAGTATCATCAAAACGCACACCTCTTCGTGTTTTGTTTTTCATTAATCCAACTTATAAACTCGAAGATAAACGCAAACGGTTGTAAACATCACGACATTGCCGGAATGTCGGTTCCACATGTTTATACGACAGGTTGTAACGCTTATACCAACAGCAGTCTTTAACATCAATTCATCCGCTCATCATTTATTTATCACGGACGAAAGCTGGACGTATCGTTGACTCTGGTATTCTTCCGTTACACACTGAACCGTAAACACACACACACCTCGACCGTCGTAACTCACAAAGCCTACTGCCTGCGTTGACTGCTTTGCACCCGAACCCACCCAAAACCAAAACCAAAACCGTCCGGCCTATCATACGCGAGCCATACATGATGAATATGACTGTTACTGTATTCAATTGCTACAGCAGATCGAGACTGATGATGAAGATGCAGATGACAATGAAAATTAAAAAGCCTGATTGAGGTTTTTAGTGAAGTTTTATGCACAAACATGTTATTTTTCTTGAAATGAAACTGAAAATACCTCAAATGACAAAAATGCAACAAGTGATGCGAATGATTATGATGTTGCAAATACTATTAAAGTTTTAATAGTCCGCTTTGAAAATGAGTGTTGTTCCTTTTGACTAAACATGCTAAATGTGTGATTCAAGTTATCCACCAATATGTTCAAGAACTGATATTTTGTTAGATGAAAAAAAATCGCCTAAAAAATGTCCAAATTAAGAGTACAAATGCAGAGCTAATTTTTATCCCAAAATGCTGGAAATGGCATTTCATGAAGTATAGATTTCAAATTTTTCCGGGGGGGGCCATGCCCCCGAACCCCCCTATAGTTTGCCTAGTAACCTGCGGGCACTCGGATGCAAATCACACACACACCTCGGCAAGCCAAGGCGTGTGATTTTTCACTCGCCTGCTTTTTTCAAAACACAAGGACTGATAACACTTTTTAAACTTTGTTTCATCGCTAAACAAACGTCATAGGGTATTCTTACTGTTATCATAGCAGTGTGTAGAAGGTATATGATGATAATTTTGATAGGTATTCCTACTGTTATCATAGCAGTGTGTGAGAAGGTTTGCGATGTATATTGATAGGTATCCTTACTGTTATCATAAGCAGTGTGGTAGAAAGGTATCTATATATAATATATATCTGCCGATCTCTGTCTGTCTGTGGAGTGGACAAGCATATTGGGTATATGGGTATTTTGTTAGCGCTTAACTCTCTATGCCTCTGACTGTACCAGGTTAGGAATGAATTCACAATAAACCAGACATTTCGCATTTTCGATTTTCCATTTTTTGCCTTTTTTTGGATTTATACGCAATATCATGTCTGTCTTATTCTCAATTCATTCCTAACCTGGCACAGTCCCAGTTGCATACAACAGTTCAATCCACGATGGGCATATAGAGCGCAGGGTCCACAGAGAGAGGGAGGAGAGAGATCGCAGATATATATCCAAAATCCAAAAAACCCAAAAAATACAAAAAAATCCAAAACCCAAAAAATCTAAAAACCCCCCAAAAAATCAAAAAAATTCAAAAAAACCCAAAAAAATCCACAAAATCAAAAAAACCAAAAAAATCCCCAAAAACCAAAAAAACCACAAAATCCACAAAATCAAAAAAAAAAAATCCAAAAATATCAAAAACCAACAAAATCAAACAATCAAAAAATCCAAGTCAAATTCAACTGAAAATCAATTCCCCCATCATGGCCCTTCATCGTGGGCCCTTCATGGCTGCCACGGAGTGGCTGTTGGCCTCTAGTATGTGATACATGCTCACTGACGACTAACGCAGATTTGTTGTTCTATTTGCAGCTTTTATTGTAGTGCATGTGTAGAAGGCATGTGATGTATATTTGATAGGTATTACTACTGTTATCATAGCAGTGTGTAGAAGGTATTATTAGGGGTAAAATACAAAATGATTACTGTTTAAGTTTTGTTCTTTATTGTCAAAATGTCAAATAATATTGGTCCAGTAAAATTTAGTCCGGTCCAGTAAATTTGCTGGCTTGGTGGACCGAAGGTCCAGTGTTTAGAAATTTCATTCGTGAAGACTGCAAAAGGCCCTAGAACTCTCCTTGAAACAGTTCAGTATTATGAAATCAGACCAATTAATCGAAGGTGGGGAATATCATCATTTTGGTATTGCAAAAGGTATACAGAGTATTTTGTCAGAATTCAGCGTCGTCCATTCAAGTAAATATTGATGGGCTACCTCTATTTAAAAGTTCAAAACTAAATTTTGGCCAATTTTAGGAAAAGTTGCTAAGCCTTTTTTCTCTGATCCATTTGTCATTGGATTATTCTCAGGCGATAAGAAGCCTGTCAACGTTGACGAATATCTTAGAGATTTTGTCACTGAAATGAAGACGATGAAGATCAGGGGATCAAAATCAGGGGTTTGTATGGGAATTATCGTATTAGACTTGGGATAGCTTGCTTCATTGTGTGACGCACCTGCACGTGCATTGTTGGAAACAGACAAAACTGCATATATGCCTATTATGCTGCTGTGACAAGTGTGAGCAGAAGGGCATTTGGGTCTGCAACAAAGTCACTTTACCTGAGCGTCACTTCACCTCTAAGGAATGATGTTGCATTTATGTCTATAGGAATGTCAAGGCCCACTCATCATGTTGGAGTATCACCACTAACCCAGCTATCACTTGGCATCGGTGACACAATTTCCGCATGATCCCATGCATCTGGTTTACTTGGAGTAGTGAAGCGTCTCATATGGAGTTTGGCTTAAGGGGCCTGTTGCTACAGGATGTCGTATTGGTGCTAACGTTGCTTCCCAAATCTCGATGATCTAGCATGTCAGAAAATATATTCCTCGGGAATTCCCTCGTAAATGTCGATCTTTATCAAATACCAAAGGTGGAAAGCTACTGAGTTTCGCCAATTCATACTGTACAGTGGAAAAGTGGTTGCTGAAGCGGAAAATTGTCTAAAGCCTGCCTATCACTATCTTGCTTTTAGCAGTTGCCATATTTTTGCTTGCCAGCCCTCTTACATTTTTCAACCCATTGTGATTAATCCCAAAGTATCCTACACCTGTTTGTCCAACAATGGAGGGAATTTTATGGTATTGACCAATTGGTGTACAATGCAGGGTTCTCCCTACGTTCGCGCGCGCGCGGGGCCGTTTGGGAAAACTCCCCCCTGTTTCAATCGTTGCGCCCCGTTTAAATTACCTCCGCCCGATTAAATTCCACCACAATAAAAGTTTCCAGCGCCGGGAATCGATCGTCAAGAATTCCCGTTCGACCAGGACACCCGACACGTGTATATTTTTACCGTAACACGCATGCACTGCAGACAGTACACAAGTTAACCTGACAGTTAACCAGACAATACAGAGTTAACCTGTCCCGAACCCAACACTAACTGTACACCGACTCGGCTATCTTATATATACAAGAACCCAAATACGTCTATGGGTGTGGTGGCGATTTTACGCATTAATAGTGGTACGTGATAAAATATACACGCCCCCCGGACCCCCTAGTTTCCCCCTCCCACCTTCCCCTAGTTTCCCCCTCCCCCTCCCCCTCCCCCTGTTTGAATTTCATCCTGGGGAGAACCCTGCAATGTACACGGCCTTTGTCATTTAGCTTCTGATGTATTCAGATTTGGCAATCTTGATTCCTTCTCAGCCATTTCTCTTTTGAAAATTTCTTAGGTAAATTGAAGAAAATTGTGCGAAAGCCAAACCAGCCGTTGCCCCAGGTCATTCGTCGGTTGTCTGAGATGAAGTCAGTTGATCGTTCGAGAAGGCACAAGACAGAGAAGTCACATTGTATTCTCAAGAAGGAACACACACACGGTCCAATATTAGTGCAATACAGAGCATTTACTCAGTACGAGTCCATTCAGTTTGGAAATCTATTCTTCTCCACTAGTGATGCTGACAATTGCGTAAAGATTGGACGACATTATGGATTAATTAGGAACATTTGCAATGATCTAGGACAAGACGAAAGTTCAGAACCCGTCATACTTTTTGAGCCATTCTCTGTTGTTCGTGAGTTCTTTGAGTACCCTCTCAAGTCATCAGATCTTGGTATTGTAAAGGTCGGACTAATTGCATATAATGGGCTGAAAGCAGAGAGTGTGTCCAAAATTTCTTGCAAGTATGTGAGGTTACCGTATAAGACTTCATTTGTTCTTATCCCCCTTCTTCATCAGTTCCACTAGGCCTGGTTTCAGAAACAATTCAAACTTACCATTACATGTCCATGTACCTTAAACAGGACTCTACAATGCCACCGCAGGCTACTTTTCCTTGTGACGGCAAGATTTCAAAGTATTTGTAGTTTGTACTATTAAAATCAAGGGACCCAGGCCAATTCACTACAGCTCATGCAGCAGCATCCCCTCAATCTGCGTTTGGTTCAAATCTAGATTTAACTGTTCAAGTAATTTTTATGCAATGAAATTTCAGATGTTATGTTTGTGACAACTTTTGGTCTGAAATAGCGGCTATCTCTGTCCTGTCTGTCTGCACACCCATTGATTTCTAAGACTAGACCTCCCTAAAATACATATAATCTGTTCCCGTAGTATATATACATGTACACTTTCGGCAATTGCTTCGGGTACGTCTAGGCCTAACACATTAAAGCTGCAGGCAACGCCCACCCAGGTGTAAAAGGAGTGGATATAATATTATTGTCGCCTATATTAGGGTCGTGGAATGAACAGCCCCCTTGGTCATTAGATCTATCGAACAGGCAGACTAACTTTTAGGTGTGGAGGAACTTGAAACACGGTATTTGGGTACAGCAGGAATATCTTATTCTTAAGAAATATAGAACTTGCTGCTAATTTTGCTGCTTTATATTGAATTGATCAATGATGCAATTTTTGTGTTGTGTATGTCTAGAACTGAAGATCTGGTCATGGGGATAATCGAGTATTTTGTAGTGGAATTTTCTAAATCAATTGATGGCAATGAAGTGGCAGTGGTCCCAGAAAACTGGTGGGATATGGAGGGCAACCAGTGTGTTCTCTGGCCTGATAAAAAGTCTGCGATGTGGATTAACAAGGCAGCAAGGAATGGTGACTCCCCCACCACTGAGTGGAAGTCATCCGTTCGTGAAGACGTGCTCACGTACCATGTAAGTAGACCAGTTACAGTTTGATAGATCTACATATTATTATAATAATATTCAATCTGTGTCTGTTTGCTAAATCCATTCCTCGGGACCGCTCAACTTGAGATAGAGTCTATGTAATTTCCCTGAGGTGTACAGCTGTACAGTGCAAACTTGACATTTTCTGACCCTAGTACGTAGTATGACTAGTATATAGCCTATGTAGCATTGCAGCTAACACAGCTACTCTTTTTAGCTCATCTGACATAGTCAGATGCAGCTTTTAGAATCACATGATCGTCCAGTACAGGCAATCATGAAAATAACTTTAGGGATGGGCAATGAAGTCTATAAAAATTATGAATGTGGAAAATCACTGGGATTGTTTCCTGCAGCTTAGTACCATTTGAATGCACCTACAATTTCACATCTCTGCCTAAGCCATTTATTGTGTCAAATTCTGCCTAGACTCTTGGAATCAATATAACAACCAACATTTAGCATTTTTAATGTATGGCCCATAGGTGACAGCACAATTTTTTACATTTTAGCATCTTGGGAAGAGGCCAACACGAAGATGGAGAAGGTATTGCTGACCTCCGACATGGAATCGCCTGCAGAAGTGGCTAAACGAAAAAGACGGTAACCTAGCTTAGTGGGTAGCATTGATTTTGCATCGGGGTAGCCTAAGTTGTGGCAGCGCATAAGTCACTATTTCATTATTTCTGCAACTCCTAATCGGGCTACAATAATTTTCAACTTCTGTCATTGCTACAATACAAACCAAACAAATTCATTTTACAAGCTGACTTTGTTGGACGGTACTTGCAGTCAATTTATTTCAACTAGGCCTAATTGTTACAACTCTTTCATAATGAAGGAGTTGTAACAATTAGGCTTATTTTAAATAAAATGAAATCAAATTGGCTGCAAGGACCTGTCACCCATACATGCGCTATATTAACATCCAGTGCTGTCAGACTGCTCTGCGCTTGCCCCCTTGCAAAACTACTTAGTAAAACCCAGGTGTAAAGCAAGACCTTGAAGTCTACCTCCAACTGCAGAGACAAAAATAATAGTGCAATGGTTAGGTGCTACAGCAAACATGAACTGAAGTGGTATAAATTCTTTGAAAAGTGAATACCAGGGTTTAGTATCATTACCCAAGTGATTATAGGAAATCCCGCGCGCTGATTGGTCGAGACTTAGGTGATTATTTTTAGCTCAGCTAACGAATCAATCATTAGCATGATTCAGTAGTTCAAGCAATAAAGGTTAAAGTGGACACAATATTAACGTTTTGAACCTGAATTACCCACGTGAAGAAACAGATTGAGCTTTTTTACGGCAATTTTGTTTGGCTCTCTCAGAACTGACTTGACATTAATTCCCTATGTGAATTCACAACTCACCTGCTTTGCTTTGCTTTGCTTTTATCATGTCTTCTGGTAAGTTGCAGTGATAGTAGAAAATTGAATTATATCAAACTGGAAAAGGTTGAGCACAAAATGATCACTAAACGCTATTTGCAAATGAGGAACTGGCGTAAAAACTAAAGCAAACGAGGGCGCTGTTGTCGATTAGACCTACAATGCGGTGAAAACAATAAATGTCACTACGTCGTGCTGAAGTTGTGCGGCATCATGACTTATTTTTATTATGATGTTCAGAAATCCCGTCTGACATCAATCGTAGATGAAGCTGAGGCATAAAATAATAGGAGTGTATCACTGCGTGTGTGATGACCAAATGCTGGAAAAGGATATAATCTATTTTTTGCATTACTATTTTCAGCATCACAAACCCATTCCACAGACCGTGTCCGCAAAACAACAGAATCCTTTCGGAGCCGTTCGCCTATTTTCGAACCCTCGTCAGTTGCCACTCCTTGTAGCAGTAGGGTCAATACTCCGGACATACCTGACACTGTAAATAGGAGTCATGCCTCTAATGCAATTGTTTTGGGTGAGTATTTTAAACCAAACCTACCATGCGTGTGGGTTTTTATCAAAAAGACTAGGTTTTTATCAACTATAAATTATAAAAACAGATAGTCTATTCTATATCACTCAGCGAGATAAAAACAGATAGTCTATTCTATATCACTCAGCGAGAGAGATTAAAAAATTCGAACTTATGCTTTTTAGGTCTATAATTATAGGAACCTCAAAATGTAGGTAACAAAATGCAAACCTATATTTTGTGCAGTAAGTTAGTAAGCTATCCCAGAATACAGTGCACAACAATAAAATTTGTGCTACAAGCCAATAAGAGCACACAATTGTCGATTGAAGGCCATATATATATCTCTGTCTAGATTTGTCGGGCAAAATCAAAACCGCTAATCTGCAGACAATAAAATGGTTCCAACCATATGCTGATTTACTCAGCTCATGCCAATCTGCTCACAGTGTATACGCAATACGTTTATGTTCTACTTTCTGTTTGTTCGTGGACCGCAGTTAGTTTTACGTTACAGCTGACCTCAGGGTTAAACACTACATGCATATATTGATTATTATACTCGTACTGTACGTATACACTGAGTTTCTTACGATACAAGTACTAAATGCACATTACACGTGAAATAACATTGTTACTATTATCAAGTGCATAAATTCTATGTCCTGTCATAATTTCCACTACGCTAAAACATTTACTATTGACTATTGTCAGCTTTGCTTTTCTTTAGTCAGGCCTACTGTACTCTGTAGTACTGAGGCTACTCTCTTTAGAAAATTAGTCAGTACTGTAGAATGGGAAATCTGACAGTTGCATAATCTGTTGGAAAAAACTTGGCTAGGCCTATTTAGCTTGTACCGAAAGCAAAAACATTTCATTATGTACACCTAGTACCTACAATGAAATACTGAGCTAAACTCACCATTCAGCGACACTTCCATTAAGCAGTCTTCCTTCTGCTGGTTCGACGTTGCCTTGAACATTGGCAACGAACTTGAACAAGGCATCGCACGTTGCCTTGACACGGTTGCCTTGAACGATGCCCTGGTAATCGTTGGCCAACGGTTCAAACATGTACGCGGCTGAATACAACTATCTTCAACACGTTCAACTTCATTGTCTATGTCTACTTCATTTTCATCTTTATCAATGCTGATTGACTGCTCATCCGTATCGTACGAAACTGATATTAGTCTTGAGACGACTCTGAATCGGTGTTCACATTGTACATTGTACAGGCTCCATTTTACACGCTTGGCAACAGGTAAACAAGCGCGAGTGCCTGGTCTGACGTCACACTACGTCACGCGCCAAAGTAGGTGGCGCTTTTGCGTTCCTGCAAATTCTTACCATTGTGTTCATCAAAAAATGCGTTTTTCTCATACACCCGAAAACCATTCAACCTGTGAATTTCTTAGTAGTTGTACAAAACATAGTTAATTTGATATATGTAACTATTTTTCATCACTAAAGGAGGCCTTTAATATTATTTTCAGTTTTTACTGACTCTGTCCCAAGTGCCTGTGATGACGGCAGTCTAGAAGAGCTACTTGAGCAACCTGCTTAAAAAAGTAAAACATTGATACTTTTACTGGGTAGATGTTTTATCAACCAAAAAGTACGTTTTCGAAATCGTCATTGTTTAGTTATTATTTAGAGTTTATCTCACCTCCGTTTATAATAATAAAAACTTCTGTCATCATAATTTTGTTTATGCACTTAAAGGTCGCACACATGAACTACGTCAGGCCACACCAAGCGAACAGCAGCAGGTTGCTCCGACCACTCCAAGTGGACCGCAGCAGACCGCTCCGGCCACTCCAAGTGAACTGCATGCAGCAGGCTCTCCAGCTGCACAGGTGCTGCAGACACCTACAGAGATTCGTCGTCAGCGAGGTATGACATTTATTTCTCTTCAATTCCAATTTGTATCATTTTTCAATAACATTAAATGTAATTTACAATTCACTAACAGAAATGACTGTGTAGTCACCATTCAACAACCCATTAATGTGAAACTCAATTGAGCACTAGTACAGCAGAAATCACTTAGTTTTATGTACATCTGTTTCGCATAAATATGTTGTAATGATGCTGCTCTGCAGTTTGCTTTATCATTACTTTGACATGATATGTTTTAAATGCTAAGATGTAATATTAAAATGCAATTTCCAACTTTTTTTTAGAAATCCCTTGTGTCAAGCTGCGGTAGCACAAAGTTCATGTCACTTGTACATCACATTCAAAAGTAGTCATGCACTCACTGACGAAGATGCGTGGGAAGACAGCGACTGCGCCAACACCATCTTTGTGTCTCGGCTTACAGTAGTTGAAGATGCATTTCGCTCTGGAGCAACTCTTTCTTTTTGGTTTGTTTCCCAATGGTTCTTTAGCAACACGTGTGACAGCTCTTCAGCAATCTTTAATAACCACAGCTTCGTCCAGTTTGTTGGTTGCACTGCACTCAGTGGATAGCACTTGGAAAGGATGTGGATGCGGACAACGATGGCACCACCATTATTCCATATGTTCTCATTCCATTTAGGAAGTAAAGACCAAAAATAGGCTGAATTTAATTTAGGAATTATGTCATTTTCTTTTTTAATATTTACACTGTATTATGATAATATTTTGTAATTACAGTGAGAAAATTGCATCGCCACTTGTTGTCTGCTTCAACGGGGAGGTTAGGGTGGACCAGGGAGGCCCTCAGCGAGAATTCCTCTGTCTCGTGCTGAAGACGATTGAGTCGATAGTGATGTCGCAGGTTGCGCAGGTTGACGTGGAGAAAATTTTTGTTGCCGGAATGTATTGTGGTAAGCAGCTATAGGCAATTTGTGAGCACCTTTTCAACAAGTTGTATTCCCCATCATAGACGCGCGCGCGTATATTATGCAAAGATGTGGTTTTGACCTATTCATTCTTTACACACAGTATGATCCGTAGTAACCACTTGTTTGACCATACTCAATGTGTTTTTAGCGTAACACATTGAGTATGGTCAAACAAGTGGTTTTTCTAAAAACACATTGATGTATTTTGAAACTCAACTTTCTAAAAGTTGGTAGCCTTTCTGACAGTTTCTGTGCATGTCATCCTTTACAAGTAGATACATGGAGTTGCATTTAGAAGCAATAACAACAATCTGCTATTTATTTCCTGGGTTACGAGTTGTTCAGATAGCATGCAGATTACGCATGTACACGTAGTATGGTTACAGGTTAAAGGTCTATAAAAATGATATATAGTATGTATGATTGGATATAATGTGTTTACTAGCTTTAGAGTTACATTGAGGAGGCAAATTAAATTGTCGTTTTTGTCTGACCAAGAATTCTTTGGATGTTTCTAGCTATAACAATAGTGCAAGCCGAAATCTGTCCACCGTTCGTGTTGACAGTTCAGCAAGCAGCATCACACCAGTGGGCCAGGGAATTTTTGGACGGCTTTGAAGCCTTGAAAGTTAACACAGGAAGCCATACAATGAAGTGATACACTTGTAACTGCATTGCCTGCCACGCTGTAAGCATGTCAGAAAGCTACTGTTGTATAACAAACAGCATCACAGAAATCTTTGGTGGTGATGTCTATAACACACAGCAATGCATGTGCCTACACGTAAGCTTTTTTTTTCATTTATACACTTCATATATTTTTTCAGCTTCTTGCTGATAACGATATCGCGAGGCTCTTCACCCATGCACCTCTGAGCGCTGCCAGAGTGATTACACTGTTCCAGTGGGACTTCAGCCCCATCTGGCGGCAACGAACCCGGCGGTATCAGGGAGCGCGGACGATTGGGGGCTTGGAGTGCAGAACTTCACAAGCATTCTGGTTACGAGCTCGTCGGACGTAAAGTCAGAAGTACACAAAAACCGGTTAGCCCGTCTTTACTCTACAAGAGCCAAAATCTGTATACGACTAATGGTCTAGTTCGCGGAGATCAGAATGGTTGAGCTAGATGCATTGTAGGTACGACTATAATTTTATCAGCTTTTATATATATGATCATAATGAATGATCACTGCGTTAACGTTTCTTCCACGATTAGAGTATTTGTTGTTCACACAGGCGGCATGTAGATTACAGCAAGATGTTAAGTGACATTTTTTTCAAGTAGTCGAAGCAATTACAGCCAATATTGATTTTTTGCAGAAGAAATGAGGAGGTATCACCTGTACTAGACACGGCTGAAATTACGTGGTATCAGGGGGAGCAGGGTGTGTATTGCGCTGGTTCGGTGGCGTTTTCGGTGGGTGGCACAATAGCCTGTCAATTTTCAATCGATGGCCAACAATGCTGCGATGGCTTTGGAACTACTGCGACACACTGGATCGGAACTGGAAGCTTCCAATGGCCAGCGGAAATACAGTTCGTCAGAAACATTAAGTGGGTTGTGGCGTCCCCCCTCGTCATCCTTATACAGATGGTTTCTGGCGTGGTTGTAAGTGAAGTGTGCAAGCTTAGCAATGCCACGAGTTTTCTGTACAACTGTAAACAACGTGTTGTGTTTCTGTGTGATGTGTGTGTGTGTGTGGTGTGTGCCGGCTGGGCAGTGGTGTGCTGGTGGCCTGTGGTGTGGTGTGTGGGGGGGGGGGGGGGGGAGGGGCGGGGCCGCGCGGGCCAGTGGGCCGGCGGGCGGGGTCTGTCTGTTCCTGTGAGCCGGGATTGCGGTGGGTGGTGTGGTGGTGGTTGTGTCGCTGTGTGCGGTGGATGTCGGGTGTGCTTTGGTGTGGGTGTGGTGCGTGTGGTGTGTGGTGGTGTGGTGCTGGGGTTGTCGGTGGTGTGTCGTGTGGTGTCTTTGTGCGTGTGTGTTTGTGTTTTGTTGTTGTTTGTTTGTTTGGGCGG